>NC_071532.1:111965513-112016533 GCF_026979565.1 Vidua chalybeata | reverse complement strand
TTTTTTTAATGGAGAAAAAAATCCCGTTAATTTCAATAAATTTGGGGATATTTTAATGAGGTAAAAATCCCTTTAATTTCCATAAATTTGGGATTTTTTTAATGGGGAAAAAAATCCCGTTAATTTCCATAAATTTGGGAATTTTCATGAGGGAAAAAATCCCGTTAATTTCCATAAATTTGGGAATTTTTTAATGAGGAAAACAGGGTTGGAAAAGGAAAAAAAATCCAATTATTTTCAACATTTTAGGGAATTTTTTAATGAGAAAAACGGGGATGGGAAAGGAAAATAAGTGGGAATTTGTGGGGGGAGGGGGAGGGAAAAATGGCGGGAAAGTGACAGCGACGATCCCAAACTGGGGACAGGGACGATCCCAAGGAAAGGGACCCGGACGATCCCAAGAGGAGCCAGGAATGACCCCAAGAGCTGCCAGCGAACCCCAGGAGAGGGACAGGGACGATCCTAAAGAATTATCCTAAAAAAAATCCCCAAAAAAATTCCCCCAAAACCCCCCCGAGACCCCAAATCCCTCCCTGAGGGCTCCGCGCTCACCTCAACTTTCCCGCCTCAGCGCCGCCGGAAGTGCGTCATCACTCAATTCCGTACACCAACATGGCGGCGCGCTGCTTGCTTCCCCGCTCCCCCTCTTGCTCCCGGCAACCCGCGCGGTTCCGTACGGCAACATGGCGGCGGCGCTGGTGCAGTACGTGGTGCTCCGCGGGGATCTGGCGCGGCCTCCCCGCTCGTGGCCGCTCGGTGCCGTGGTGGCTCAGGGCTGCCACGCCGCGCTGGCCGCCGTTCACGGTTACCGGGAGCATCCCGACACCGGCGCGTACCTGGAGCAGGGCGGCGCCATGACAACCGTGGTGCTGGAGGTAACGGCGGCAGCGCGGGGCATGATGGGAACTCCGCGCTGAGGGGAGAGCGGCCGCCATGTTGGGGGGGGCGGCGGCGGCTTGAGGGAAAATCGGGATTTTGGGGGGAAAATCGGGAATTTTTGGGGAATTTGGGATTTTTTGGGGTGTTCTGGAGTTGAGGGAGGTGGGAGTGATCAGTTTGGGGGGTTCAGAGGGGATTTTTGGCTCGCTGAGAGGAGGGGGAATCCCGCGGGGGGGTCGGGCTGTGGAACGGCGACAGGAGGAGCCGGAATTGGTGTGAAAATTTTTATTGGGTTTTGGGAATAATTCCCTCATGGAATTCCGAATAATTCCTGCTGGAATTGTGAATAATTCCTCATGGAACAACCAGGGCAGTGCTGGAACCCCAAAAATCCCGAAAAGATTTCAAATCCGTGTGGATTTAGGGAGACTAAAACTCCACGGGAACGCTTTTTCCAACCGTAAAAATTAAACAAAACAAAACAAAAAAAATTCGCTGTTTTCCTATTTCAATCCTTACAATCAAAAAGAGCTGGAAATCAGGGATGAGAGATTAACAAAAAAAAAAAAAATTAAATTCCGCTATGGAAATGGGAAGCTCGGCGCGGATTTTGGAATGAATTCCTAATTTTTTTTTAATTTTAATTTTTTTTTTTTTTCTGTAGGCTCCGGATGAGAATTCCCTGCTGGATTTGGCGAAGTTGTTGAAGGAAAAAGGCGTCGATCACAAAATTTGGGTGGAAAATCCCGAGGGAATTCCCACGTGCCTGGCGCTCCGACCTTATCCCAAAAATCTGGTGCAGCCTCACCTCAGGAATTTCAAACTCCTCAAATGATTCCAATTGGGAATTTTTCCAGGTTTTTTTTTTTTGTTTTGTTTTTCCTTCCCAAATTCTGGAATGTTGGGATTGAATTGGTGGGATTTTGTGTGGTTTTAAAGTGGTTTTGTGTGTTTTTTTTTTTTTTTTTTGCTCCCTGATGGGAGTTGTGTGGTTTTGGTTTGGTTCGCCTGAGGGGGGAAAAGTTCTGAGGGGAAAAAAAAATGAGGAAAATTGGGAGGAAATGGGGAAAAAATAGGAAAATTGGAGGGAAATGGGGAAAAAAAAAGGAGAAAAAATGGGGGGGATGGGAAAAAAAAGGAGGAAAAGTAGAGGGAAAAAAGGAGGAAAATTGGGGGAAATGGGGAAAAAAGGAGAAAAATGGGGAAAAGACAAAAATCGGGGAATGTGGGAAAAAAGGAGAAAAATTAGGGGGGGAAATGGGAAAAATGAGGAAAATTGGGGGGAAAAAGAGGAAAATTGGGGGAAATGGGGAAAAAATGAGGAAAATGGGGGGGAAATGGGAGAAAATGGGGAGGAAAACTGGGGGGAAAGAGAAAAATTGGGGGGAAATGGGAAAAAAGGGAAAAAATGAGGGGGGAAAGGGAAAAAAGGAGGGAAATGGGGGGAAATGGGGAAAAAAAGGAGAAAAATTGGGGGAAATGGGGGAAAAAAGGAGAAAAATGGGGGAAATGGGGAAAAATGAGGAAAATTGGGGGGGATGAGGAAAATTTGGGGGGAAAGGCGGAAAAAAGAGAAAAAATGGGGGGAACTGGGGAAAAATGAGGAAAATTGGGGGGAAATGGGGGGAAAAAAGAGGAAAATTGGGGGGTAAATGGCAAAAAAAAGGAGGAAAAATGGGGAAAGGAGGAAAGTTTGGGGGGAAATTGGGAAAAAAGGAGAAAAAATTGGGGGGAAATGAAAAAAAAGGAGAAAAATGGGGAAAAGAGAAAAATCGGGGGGAGTGTGGGAAAAAATGAGAAAAATTGGGGGGAAATGGGGAAAAATGATGAAAATTGGGGGGGGAAATGGGAAAGAAGGAGGAAAAATGGGGAAAGGAGGAAAGTTGGGGGAAATGGGGAAAAAAGGAGAAAAATTGGGAGGGAAATGGGGAAAATGAGGAAAATTGGGGGGGAAATGGGGAAAAAAGGAGAAAAATGGGGGAAAGAGGAAAATTGGGGGAAATGGGGAAAAAAGGAGAAAAATTGGGGGGAAATGGGGAAAAATGAGGAAAATTGGGGGAAATGTGAAAAAATGAGGAAAATTGGGGGGGATGGGAAAAAAAAGGAGGAAAAATGGGGAAAGGAGGAAAGTTTGGGGGGAAATGGGGAAAAAGGAGGAAAATTGGGGGAAATGGGGAAAAATGAGGAAAATTGGGGGGAAATGGGGAAAAAAGGAGAAAAATTGGGGGAAATGGGAAAAATGAGGAAAATTGGGGGAAAAATGGGGAGGAAAACTGGGGGGAAAAAAGAGAAAAAATGGGGGGAAATGGGAAAAAATGAGGGGGGAAAGGGAAAAAAGGAGGAAAAATTAGGGGAAATGGGAAAAAAAGAGAAAATGGGGGGGAATGGGGAAAAAAGAGGAAAATTGGGGGAAATGGGAAAAAATGAGGAAAATTGGGGGGAAATGGGAAAAAAGGAGAAAAAATGGGGGGAAATGGGAAAAATGAGGAAAATTGGGGGGAATGGTAAAAAAGGAGGAAAATTGGGGAAAAGAGGAAAATTGGAGGGAAATGGGGGAAAATTAGGCAAATTGGGGGGCAAATGGGAAAAAAGGAGAAAAAATGGGAGAAAAATTGGGGGGAAATGGGAAAAAAAGGGAAAAAATGAGGGGGGAAGGGAAAAAAGGAGGAAAATGGAGGGAAAAGAGGAGGAAAATTTGGGGGGAAATGGGAGAAAAAGGAGAAAAATTGGGGGGAAATGGGAAAAAAAGGAAGAAAATTGGGGAAAGGAGGAAAATCTGGGGGAAAATGGGGAAAAATGAGAAAAATTGGGGGAAAATGAGGAAAAATGGGGGGAAATGAGGGAAATTGGGGGAAATGGGGAAAAAACGAGGAAAATTGGGGGGAATGGGGGAAAAATGAGGAATATTGGGGGAAATGGGGGAAAATGAGGAAAATTGGGGGGAAATGGGAAAAGAAGGAGGAAAAATGGGGAAAGGAGGAAAGCTGGGGGAAATGGGGGAAAAAGGAGAAAAATTGGGAGGGAAATGGGAAAAATGAGGAAAATTGGGGGGGAAATGGGCAAAAAAGAGAGAAAATTGGGGGGGAAATGGGGAAAAATGAGGAAAATTGGGGGAAATGGGGAAAAAATGGGGGGAAAAAAGAGGAAAATTGGGGGAAATAAGGATAAAAATGGAGGAGAAAATGAGAAAAATGGGGGGAAAGAGGAAAATTGGGGGTAAATGGGAAAAAAAAGAGAAAAATGGGGGAGAAAAAATGGGGGGAAAGAGGAAAATTGGGGGGAAATGGGAAAAATGGGGGAAAATGGGGAAAAAGGAGAAAAAATGGGGGAAAAAGGAGGAAAATTGGGGGAAATGGGGAAAAAAGGAGGAAATTTGGGGGAAATGGGGAAAAATGAGGAAAATTGGGGGGAAATGGGGAAAAAGGAGGAAATTGGAGGGGAAATGGGAAAAAAAAGGAGGAAAATTGGGGGAAATGGGGAAGAAATGAGGAAAATTGGGGAAAAAATGAGGAAAATTGGGGGGAAATGGGGGAAAAAAGAGGAAAATTGGGGGGGAAATGGGGAAAAAATGAAAATTGGGGGGAAATGGGAAAAAAAGGAGGAAAACGTGAGGGAAAAAGGAGGAAAATTTGTGGGAAAATGGGAAAAAAATGAGGAAAATTGGGGGGGGAACGGAGGAAAATTTGGGGGAAATGGGGGAAAAAGGAGAAAAGGGAAAAGAGGAAAATGGGGGGGAAAGAAAAGAAATAAAAAGAAGAAAAAAAGAGAGGAAAATGGGGAAAAAAGAAAAGAAATAAAAAGAAAAAAAGAGGAAAATGGGGGAAAGAAGGAAAAAGGAAAATATGGAAAAGGGGAAATGGGAAAAAATGAGGAAAAACAGGAAAGAAAAAGGAGGAAAAAAGGGAGAAAAATGGGAAAAGAAAGGGGGGAAATGGGGGAAGGAGGGAAAATGGGAAAAAGGAAAATAAGGAGAAGGAAAAAAGGAGGAAAATGGGGGAGGAAATAGAGAAAAAGGGAAAAGAAGGGAGAAAAAATGGGAAAAAATGGGGGAAAAAGGGAAAAGAAGGGAGGAAAAATGGGAGAAAATGGGAAAAGGGGAAAAGAGGAAGAAAATGAGAGAAAAAAAGGGAGAAAAACAGGAAAAAAGGGGAAATTGGGAGGAAAAGGAAAAAAGGGAAAATGAGGAAAAAGGAAAAAATGGAAAAGGAAAAAATGGGCAGAACAAAGGAGGAAAATGAGGAAAAACAGGAAATAAAAAGGAGGAAAATGGGGAAAAAAGGAAAAGAAGGGAGGGGAAAAAAGGAAAAAAATGGAAAAAAAAGAAAAAAAAGGGAGGGGAAAAGAAGGGGAAAATGGGGAAAAGGAAAAGAAAGGAGGGAAAGGAAAGAAAAATGGAGCAAAAAGGAGGAAAAGAGGAAAAAAGAAAAGGAAAAAATGGGGGAAAGGGAGGAAAATGGGAAAAGAAAGGAGGAAAATGGGGAAGGAAAAGAAAAAAGGAGGAAAATGGGGGGAAGGAGGAAAAAAGGGAAAAAAAGAGGGGAAAAGAAGGAAAAATTGGGGAAAAGAGGAAAAAAAAGGAAAATGGGGAGAAAGAAAAGAAATAAAAAGAAAAAAAGAGGAAAATGGGGAAAAAAGAAAAGAAATAAAAAGAAAAAAAAGAGGAAAATGGGGGGAAAAAAGGAAAAAGGAAAATATGGAAGAGGGGAAATGGGAAAAAATGAGGAAAAACAGGAAAGAAAAAGGAGGAAAAAAGGGAGAAAAATGGGAAAAGAAAGGGGGGAAATGGGAAAAAAAAGAAAATAAGGAAAAGGGAAAAAAGGAAAAGGGAAAAAAGGAAGAAAATGTGGAAAAATTGGGGAAAAAAGGAAAAGAAAGGAGGGGAAAAGAAGGAAAAATGGAGAAAAAAGTGGAAAAAAGGAAAATAAAAAAGGGAGGAAATGGGAAAAAAAGGAAAAAAGGAAATTGAGGGAAAAAGGAAAATTGGGGAAAAAAGGAGAGAAAAATGGGGGAGGAAAGGAAAAGAAAGGAAAAAAAAAAAGGGAAAAAATGAGATTAAAAAAGGAGGAAAAGAGAAAAAACAGGGAGGAAAATTGGGGGGAAATAAGGAAAAAAATGAGGAAAAAAAAAAGGAGGAAAATGGGAAAAAAATAGAGAAAAGATGAAAAAAATAAAAGAAGGAAAAGGGAAAAAAAGGAGGAAAAGAAGAAAAAAGAAAAAAATGGGAATAAAAAAGGAAAATTGGGGGGAAAAAAGAGAAAAACCAGAAAAAAAATCCCAAATTTCTCTTTTTTTTCCCCCAAAAATTTTAAGAGAAAAAAAACAAAACCCAGAAATTCCTTCAAAATTCCACTTGAAAATCAAATTTTCCATTTTTTTGCCCAAAGTTTTTCCTCTTCCCACCCCCAAATTCCCCCAAACCACCAAAATTTTGCCTAAAAAAAAAAATCTGAATTTTCCCTTTTTTTTTCTTTTTTTTTCCTCATTTTTAGGTCAAAAAAAAAAAAAAAAAACTGAAATTCCTTCAAAATTCCTCTTTAAAATCAAATTTTCCATTTTTTCCCAAAATTTTTTTTCCGGAATTCCCCCAAAACCAACAAAATTTGGGCTAAAAATTCTGAATTTTCCTTTTTTTTTTTGCTTTTTTTCCCTTTTTCCCCCAAACTTTTTAGGAGAAAAGAACAAAAACCCTGAAATTCCTTCAAAATTCCTCTTTTCAATTAAATTTTCCATTTTTTTTCCATTTATTCCTTTTTTTCCCCCAAAAATTTTTCCTCTTCCCACCCCCAAATTCCCCCAAAACCACCAAAATTTTGCCTAAAAATTCTGAATTTCCCCTTTTTTTCCCCAAAATTTTTAAGACAAAAGAACAAAACCCTGAAATTCCTTGAAAATTCCTCTTTAAAATCAAATTTTCCATTTTTTTCCCAAAAAAATTTTCCCAAATTGCCCCAAAACCACCAAAATTTGGGCTAAAAAATCTGAATTTTCCTTTTTTTTTTTTTGCTATTTTTCCCTTTTTTTCCTCATTTTTAGAGAAAAGAACAAAAACCCTGAAATTCCTTCAAAATTCCTCTTTTAAATTAAATTTTCCATTTTTTTCCCCAAAATTTTCCTCTTCCCACCCCCAAATTGCCCCAAAACCACCAAAATTTGGGCTAAAAATTCTGAATTTCCCCTTTTTTTTTTGCTTTTTTCCCTTTTTTCCCCCAAATTTTTTAGGAGAAAAAGAACAAAAACCCTGAAATTTCTTCAAAATTCCACTTAAAAATCAAATTTTCAAATTTTTTTTCCATTTTTTCCTTTTTTTTTCCCACCCCCAAATTCCCCCAAAACCACCAAAATTTTGGGTAAAAAATCTGAATTTTCCCTTTTTTTTTTCCTTTTTTTCCTCAATTTTTAGGTCAAAAAAAAAAAAACAAACCCAAAACCCTGAAATTCCTTGAAAAAAAAAAAAAATTGAACTAAATTTCAATTTAATTCCAAGCAAAACCCCCCTAAAAATAAAATCACAAAAAATTTAAAAAAACTTTTTTTTTTTTCCCCGACAAAGAATTCCATCCTCACTCTTTTTCTTTTCATTATTATTATTTATTAATTATTAATTAATTATTAATTCTTTTTTTTTTTTAAATATTCCAAGCTACTCCAGCTGTTAAACACAATCCAAGCAGGAAGAAAAAAAACCAAAAAAAACCAAAAAAAAAAAAAACAAAAAATTATTATTTTTGTTTGGTTTTTTTTTTTTAATTTTTCCAGAATTTTTCCATTTTTTTCCCTCAAAAAAAAAAAAAAAAAACCAAATTTTTTATCTACAACAACCCCTCCCCCTCCCCTTTTTACCCTAAAAATTATTGCAGATTTTCCCATTTTTTTTTAAATTTTTTTACCATTTTCCTTCCTCGTCTGGAATTCCAGAAGGATGAGAAAAAACCCAAAAAAAACCATGGAAAAACCAGCTCAAAATATTCATTTTTTTCCTTTTTTTTGTGTTTTTTACTGGAAAAAAAAAAAAGCCAAACCCCGGGATTTCTTGGCTAGAAAAATCTGATTGTACGCACGAGCCCAAGGGAAGGGGAAAAAAAATGGGAACAACAAAAAAATCGGGATTTTCCCCCAGAATTCTGGATTTTTTCCCCTTTTTTTTGGGTGTTTTTGGGTTTTTTTTTGAATTTTTGGTGCCCCGCGTCAGATCCAGCTGAGACTGAGCTTCGTCCTCATCCTCCTCATCCTCCTTTTTTTGGGGATTTTCCTGGGAATTCTTGGAGTTGGGAATGGGGTGGGGGAGGAGGGGTTGGGAAAAAGGGGGAAAAGGGGAAAAAAGGGAGAAATAAAGTGGGAAAAAATGGGAAAAAGGGGAAAAAGGGGAAAAAAGGGGAATAAAGTGGAAAAAAAGGGAAATAAAGTGGAAAAAAGGGGAATAAAGGGGGAAAAGGGAAATAAAAGGGAAATAAAGGGGGAAAAGGGGAGGAAAAAAGCGAATTAAAGGGGAAAAAGGGAAATAAAGGGGAAAATGAAATAAAAAGGGAAATAAAGGGAGGAAAAAAGGGGAATAAAGGGGGAAAAAGGGAAATAAAAGGGAAATAAAGGGGGAGGAAAAAAGGGAAAATAAAGGGGAAAAAGGAAATAAAAGGGAAATAAAGGAGAAAAAAGGGGGAAATGAAATAAAAAGGGGAATAAAGAGGAAAAAAAGGGAAATAAAGGGAGAAAGGGGGGGAGGAAAAAAGGAAATAAAGGGGGAAAAGGGGGAATAAAGGGGAAAAAGGGAAATAAAGGGGAAAAGGGAAATAAAAGGGAAATAAAGGGGGAAAAGGGGGGAGGAAAAAAGGGAAATAAAGGGGGAAAATGAAATAAAAAGGGAAATAAAGGGAGGAAAAAAGGGGAATAAAGGGGGAAAAAGGGAAATAAAAGGGAAATAAAGGGGGAAAAGGGGGAGGAAAAAAGGGAAAATAAAGGGGGAAAAAGGAAATAAAAGGGAAATAAAGGGGAAAAAAGGGGGAAATAAAAAGGGGAATAAAGAGGAAAAAAAGGGAAATAAAAGGGAAATAAAGGGAGAAAGGGGGGGAGGAAAAAAGGAAATAAAGGGGGAAAAGGGGGAATAAAGGGGAAAAAGGGAAATAAAGGGGAAAAGGGAAATAAAGGAGAAATAAAGGAAAAAAAGGGGGGAGGAAAAAAGGGAAATAAAGGGAAAAAAGGGAAATAAAGGGGAAACAATGGAAATAAAAGGGAAATAAAGGGGGGAGGAAAAAAGGGAAATAAAAGGGAAATAAAGGGGGGAGGAAAAAAGGGAAATAAAGGGGGAAAAGGGAGGGAAAAGGGAAATAAAAGGGGGGAAAAGGGAAATAAAGGGGAAAAGGGGGAAATAAAGGGGAAAAAGGAGGAAAAATGGAGGGAAAAGGGAAATAAAGGAGAAATAAAGGGAAATAAAGTGGAAAAAGGGGAATAAAGGGGGGGAAAAGGGAAATAAAGGGGAAAAGGGGAATAAAGGAGAATAAAGGGGGGGAAGGGGGAAAAGGGAAATAAAAGGGGGAGGAAAAAGGGGAAAAAATGGGAATAAAGGGGAAAAGAGGGAGGAAAAAGGGAAATAAAGGAGAAATGAAGTGGAAAAAGAGAAATAAAGGGGGAATAAAGGAGAAATAAAGGGAAATAAAGTGGAAAAAGAGAAATAAAGGGGGAAAAGGGGGAATAAAGGAGAAATAAAGGGGAATAGAGTGGAAAAATGGGAATAAAGGGGGAAAAAAGGGAAATAAAGGAGAAATAAAGGGGAATAAAGGGGGAAAATGAAATGAAAAGGGGAAAAAAGGGAAATAAAGGAGAAATAAAGGGAAAAATGGGGGGAAATGGGGGAGGGAAAAGGGAAATAAAAGGGGAAAAAAGGGGGGGAAATGGAAATAAAGGGGAAAAGAGGAATAAAGGGGGGGAAAGGGGGAAATAAAAGGGGAAAAGGGAAATAAAAGGGGGAAAAGGGAAATAAAAGGGGAAAAGGTGGGAGGAAAAAGGGGAATAAAGGGGAAAAGGAATAAAGGGGGAAAAAAGAGAAATAAAGGGAAATAAAGTGGAAAAGGGGGAAAAAGGGAAATAAAAGGGAAATAAAGGGGGAAAAGGGGGGAGGAAAAAAGGGAAATAAAGGGGGAAAATTAAATAAAAAGGGGAATAAAGAGGAAAAAAAGAGAAATAAAAGGGAAATAAAGGGAAAAAAGGGGGGAAATGGAGGGAAAAGGGAAATTAAAAAGGCAAATAAAGGGGAAAAGGGGGAGGAAAAAGGGAAATAAAGGAGAAAAGGGGAATAAAGGGGGGGGAACGGGGGAAATTAAGGGGGAAAAAGGGAAATAAAGGGGGAGGAAAAAGGGGAATAAAAGGGGAAATGGGGGAGGAAAAAGGGAATAAAGGGGGGAAAAAGGGAAATAAAGGGGAAAAGGGGGAAATAAAGGGGGGGAAAAGGGAAATAAAGGGGAAAAGGGGGGAAATAAAGGGGGAGGAGGGAAAATAAAGGGAAAAAAAGGGGAAAGAAAAGGGAAAAACAAGGGGGAGAAGGGGGGAAAGGGAAAATAAAGGGGAAAAGGGGGGGAAAAGGGAAAAAGGGGGGGAAAGGGAAAATAAAGGGAAAAATATAAAAAGTGGGGAAAGCGAAAATAAAGGAAAAAAAAGGAAAATAAAGGGGGGAAAAGGAAAATAAAGGGGAGGAAAGGGAAAATAAAGGGGGAAAGGGGGGAAAGGGAAAAAATGGATAAAGGGGAAAAAGGGAAAGTAAAAGGGAAAATAAAGGGAAAAAAGAGAAAATAAAGGGGGGAAAAGGGAAAAAAGGGAGAAAAATGGGAAAATAAAGGGGAAAAAAGGGGGAAAAGGAAAATAAAGGGGAAAAGAAAAGGGAAAATAAAGGGAAAAAAGGGAAAGGGAAATTAAAGGGAAAAAGAGAAAATAAAGGGGGGAAAAGGGAAAATAAATGGAAAAAAGGGGGAAAGGGGAAAAGAAAAAAGGGGTAAATAAAGGGAAAACTGAGAAAAAGGGAAAAAAGGGGAGAAAAAAGGGAAAATAAAGGGAAAAAAGGGGGGAAGGGAAAATAAAGGGGGAAAAGGGAAAAAAGGGGGGGAATGGAAAATAAAATGGAAAAGGGGTGGGGGGAAGTGGGAAAGGAGAGGGAAAGAAGGAAAAGGGGAGAAAAAAAGGAATAAAAGGGAAAGAAGAAAAAAATTGGGAAAAGGGAGGAAAAGAAGAAAGAAAATGGAGAAAAAAGGGGAAAAGGGAAATGGGGGAAAAGGAGGAAAATGGGAAAGAGGAAGGAAAGGGGAAAATAAAGGAAAAAAAAGGGGGAAAGGGTTGGGGAAATGGGAATGGAGAGGAAAAGATGGAAAAGAGGAGAAAAAAGGGAAAAATGAGGGGAAGGAGGAGAAGGGGGGAAATGGGGGGGAAAAAAAAGGAAATAAAGGAAAAAAGGGAAAAGGGGTTGAGGAAAAGAAGGAAAAGGGGGAGGAAAAAAGAGGGGAAGGAGGAAAAGGGGGAAAGGAAAAAAAATGGGGGAAAAGAGGAGGAAAAATGAGGAAAAAGGAGGAGGAAAAATGGGAGGAAAAGGGGGGGAAAGGAGGAAAAATGGGGAAAAAAGGGGGGAAAAGGAGAAAAATGGGAAATGAAAAAGGAAGAGGAAAAGGGGAAAAGAGGGAAGAAAATGGGGAAAAAAGGGGGGAAATGAGGAAAAAGGTGGAGGAAAAAATGGGAGGAAAAGGGGAAAAGGAAAAGGAGGAAAAGAGAAATGGGGAAAAAGGAGGAGGAAAGTGGAAAAGAGGAAGGAAAAGAGGAAAAATAAGGAAAAGGGGGAAGAAGAGGGAGAAATGAGGGAAAATGGGAAAAATGAGGGAAAATGGGGGAGGAAAAAGAAGGAAAATGGAAAAATGAGGAGGAAAAAAGGGAGAAAAAGGAGAAAATGAGGAGGGAAATGGGGAAAAGAGAGGGGGAAAAGGAGGAGAAAAAAGGAGGGAAAAAGGAAAAGGGGAAATGGGAAAGGAAAAAGGAGAGAAAGGGGGAAAATAGGGAAAATGGGAAAAAGAGGAAAAAATGGGGAAAAGGCAGAAAAGGAGGAAAAGAAGGGAAAATTGAGGGGAAAGGAATGGAAAAAGGAGGAAAATGAGGAAAATTAGGGAATGGAGGGAAAAAAGAGGAAAATTAGGGAATAGAGGGGAAAAGAAAAGGGGAAAAAGAGGAAAATGGGGGGAAAAGAGGAGGAAAAAGAAAAGGAGGAAAGGGAAAAAGAAGGAAAGAGGAAAAATGGGGGGAAGAAGGAAAATTGGGAAAAGAAGGAAGAAGAGAAAAGGAGGAAAAAGAGGAGGAGGGAAGGAAAAAGAAGAGGAAAAGTGGGGGGAAATGAGAAAAAGAGATGGAAAATGGGGAAAAAGGTGGAAAATTGGGAAAAAGATGAAAAGGAGAAAAAGAAGGAAAAGAGGAAAATGGGGGAAGAGGAGGAAAATTGGGAAAAAAGGAAAAAGAGAAAAAATGGGGAAATGAGAAATAGGGAGGCAAAACAGGAGGAAAATGAGGGAAAAGGTGGAAAATTGGGGGAAAATGAAAAGGAGAAAAAGAAGGAAAAGAGGGAAAATGGGGGAAGAGCAGAAAAATTGGGAAAAGAGAGAAAAAGGAAAAAGAGGGAAAAAAGAAAAAAAGAAGAAAAAGAGGGAAAATGGGGGAAGAGGAGGAAAATCGGGAAAAAGGAAAAAAGAGGGAAAAAAGAAAATGAAAAAGAAGAAAAAGGGAAAATGGGGGAAGAGGAGGAAAATTGGGAAAAGAGGAAAAGGAGAAAAGGAAAAAGAAGAAAAAGAGGAAAATGAGGAAAAGAGATGGAAAATGGGGAAAAAGGTGGAAAATTGGGAAAAAGCTGAAAAGGAGAGAAAAAGAAGGAGAAGAGAAAAAACGGGAGACAAAACAGGAGAAAAATTGGGAAAAAAGAGGGGAAAAAAGGAGAAAAAAAAGGGATAAACACCCAAAAACCCCCAAAAAAACGGGGAAAACCTTGGTGCAAACCCCGTCCCCCCTTTTCCCAAAAATCCCCCCCAATCCCCCCTTTTTCCATTTTTGCTCCAAACATTCCGGCGGCGGTGGCGGGGGCGGGGCTGGATATCAAAATTCCCATAAAAATAGATCCTATAGAATAATTTTCTCTTTTTTTTTTTTTTTTTTTTTCTTTTTTTTCCGTGTCCATCTTCCCGAGTTTTGGGGTGTTTTTTTTTTTTTTTTTTTTTTTGTTTTTCTTTTTTTTTGGGGGGGGCAATTCCCGACGTTCCGGGTTCTATTCCGTCAGCAGCTGCTGCAGGAGGCTCTTCCCTTGTCCCGGCGGCGGCGGCGGCGGAGCGGCGTTTTTGGGATTGGCCAACGGAGCCGGCGGGTTGAGGTAGGGATCTCCCACCAAATTCACCGTGCACTGGACGTCGGCGAACACCTGGACCTGCTGCACCTGGGAGGGATTCCCAAAAAAAAAAACCAAAAAAAAACCAAAAAAAAGGGAAAAAAAAGAAAAAAAAAACGGGATTTAGCGGATCCGGGGAAGGGGCGGGAGCGGGATCTGGGAACTACGTGAAGCGGGAAACTCACTAGAGAACTTCTCCTCTAGTCTGGAGCCACCCCAGAGAAGAACTCTTCGGTCTTCGCGTCCTACGGAAAGAAAAGCGCTGCGGCTCACTCGGCTCCGGGGGGGGGGAGATTATTTGGGATTACGGCGGGAAAACGGCTCCTGACGGAGCTGGGATGGGGTTTGGAGGCATCTCAGAGGGTTTGAGGAATGAGCTGGAGACATCCTGGAGGTTTGTGCGTGGGGAGGTTCCTGGTGGATGGTGGACATCGATATGAGAAAAAAAATTGGGATTATGGCAGAAAAATGGCTCTGAATGGAGCTGGGATGGGGTTTGGAGACATCTCAGAGGGTTTGAGGAATGAGGTGGTGCTGGAGACATCCTGGAGGTTTTGGGGATGGGACGGTTCCTGGTTGATGGTGGACGTTGATCCAAGAAAAAAAATTTGGGATTCTGGAGGAAAAACGGCTCCAGAAGGAGCTGGGATGGGGTTTGGAGACATCTCAGAGGGTTTGAGGAATGAGGTGGAGACATCCTGGAGGTTTGTGCGTGGGAAGGTTCCTGGTGGATGGTGGATGTTGATATGAGAAAAAAAATTGGGATTATGGTGGAAAAACGGCTCTGAACAGAGCTGGGATGGGGTTTGGAGACATCTCAGAGGGTTTGAGGAATGAGCTGGAGACATCCTGGAGTTTTGTGCGTGGGGAGGTTCCTGATGGATGGTGGACGTTGATATGAGAAAAAAAATTGGGATTATGGCGGAAAAATGGCTCAGAATGGAGCTGGGATGGGGTTTGGAGACATCTCAGAGGGTTTGAGGAATGAGCTGGAGCTGGAGACATCCTGGAGGTTTTGGGGATGGGGAGTTTCCTGGTGGATGGTGGACGTTGATCCGAGAAAAAATTTGGGATTATGGCAGAAAAATGTCTCTGAATGGAGCTGGGATGGGGTTTGGAGGCATCTCAGAGGGTTTGAGAAATGAGCTGGAGACATCCTGGAGGTTTGTGCGTGGGGAGGTTCCTGGTGGATGGTGGACGTTGATATGAGAAAAAAAATTGGGATTATGGTGGAAAAATGGTTCTGAACAGAGCTGGGATGGGGTTTGGAGACATCTCAGAGGGTTTGAGGAATGAGGTGGAGCTGGAGACATCCTGGAGGTTTTGGGGATGGGACGGTTCCTGGTGGATGGTGGACGTTGATCCAAGAAAAAAAATTTGGGATTATGGTGGAAAAACGGCTCCAGCAGGAGCTGGGATGGGGTTTGGAGGCATCTCAGAGGGTTTGAGAAATGAGCTGGAGACATCCTGGAGTTTTGTGCGTGGGAAGGTTCCTGGTGGATGGTGGACATCGATATGAGAAAAAAAATTGGGATTATGGTGGAAAAACGGCTCAGAACGGAGCTGGGATGGGGTTTGGAGACATCTCGGAGGGTTTGAGGAATGAGCTGGAGACATCCTGGAGGTTTTGGGGATGGGACGGTTCCTGGTGGATGGCGGGTGTTGATATGAGAAAAAAATTTGGGATTATGGCGGAAAAACTGCTCAGAATGGAGCTGGGATGGGGTTTGGAGACATCTCAGAGGGTTTGAGGAACGGGGTTGGTCATGGGGTGGATGGAGGTGGAGCCATCCTGGATGTTCATGGATGGGGATGTTCCTGGTGGCACCAGGCGCTGATCCAGAATAAAAATTTGGGATTATGGTGGGAAAACGGCTCCAGAACGGAGCTGGGATGGGGTTTGGAGGCATCTCAGAGGGTTTGAGGAATGAGCTGGAGACATCCTGGAGGTTTGTGCGTGGGAAGGTTCCTGGTGGATGGTGGATGTTGATATGAGAAAAAAATTTGGGATTATGGCGGAAAAATGGCTCTGAATGGAGCTGGGATGGGGTTTGGAGACATCTCAGAGGGTTTGAGGAATGAGCTGGAGACATCTGGAGTTTTGTGCGTGGGGAGGTTCCTGGTGGATGGTGGACGTTGATCAGAGAAAAAATTTGGGATTATGGAGGAGAAGCAGTTCCAGAAGGAGTTGGGATGGGGTTTGGAGACATCTCAGAGGGTTCGAGGAACGGGGTTGGTCATGAGTGGAGGTGGAGCCATCCTGGATGTTCATGGATGGGACATTCCCGGCAGCTCCAGATGCTGATCCAGGAAAGAAATTTGGGATTATGGTGGAAAAACGACTCTGAATGGAGCTGGGATGGGGTTTGGAGACATCTCAGAGAGTTTGAGGAACGGGATGGATGGAGCCATCCTGGAGTTTTGGTTTTGGGTGGGGAGGTTCCTGATGGATGGCGGGTGTTGATCAGAGAAAAAATTTGGGATTATGGTGGAAAAATGGCTCAGAACGGAGCTGGGATGGGGTTTGGAGACATCTCAGAGGGTTTGAGGAATGAGGTGGAGCTGGAGACATCCTGGAGGTTTGGGGATGGGACGGTTCCTGGTGGATGGTGGACATCAATCCAAGAAAAAAATTGGGATTATGGTGGAAAAACGGCTCAGAATGGAGCTGGGATGGGGTTTGGAGACATCTCAGAGGGTTTGAGGAACGGGGTTGGTCATGAGTGGAGGTGGAGCCATCCTGGATGTTCATGGATGGGGACATTCCCGGCAGCTCCAGATGCTGATCCAGGAAAGAAATTTGGGATTATGGTGGAAAAACGACTCTCAATGGAGCTGGGATGGGGTTTGGAGACATCTCAGAGGGTTTGAGGAACGGGGTTGGCCATGGGGTGGAGGTGGAGCCATCCTGGATGTTCATGGATGAGGGGGTTCCTGGTGGATGGTGGACGTTGATCCAGGAAAAATTTTTGGGATTATGGTGGGAAAACGGCTCCAGAACGGAGCTGGGATGGGGTTTGGAGACATCTCAGAGGGTTTGAGGAACGGGGTTGGTGGTGGGGTGGGTGGAGGTGGAGCCATCTGGGTTTTTAATGGATGGGGACGTTCCTGGCAGCTCCAGATGCTGATCCAGGAAAAATATCAGGATTATGGTGGGAAAATGGCTCCCGACCGAGCTGGGATGGGGTTTGGAGACATCTCAGAGGGTTTGAGGAATGAGGTGGAGCTGGAGACATCCTGGAGGTTTTGGGGATGGGACGGTTCCTGGTGGATGGTGGACATTGATCCAAGAAAAAAATTTGGGATTATGGAGGAAAAATGTCTCAGAATGGAGCTGGGATGGGGTTTGGAGACATCTCAGAGGGTTTGAGGAACGGGGTTGGTCATGAGTGGAGGTGGAACCATCCTGGATGTTCATGGATGGGACATTCCCGGCAGCTCCAGATGCTGATCCAGGAAAGAAATTTGGGATTATGGTGGAAAAATGTCTCTGAATGGAGCTGGGATGGGGTTTGGAGACATCTCAGAGGGTTTGAGGAACGGGGTTGGTCATGGGTGGATGGAGGTGGAGCCATCCTGGATGTTCATGGATGGGGACATTCCCGGCAGCTCCAGATGCTGATCCAGAATAAAAATTGGGATTATGGAGGAAAAACGGCTCCAGCAGGAGCTGGGATGGGGTTTGGAGACATCTCAGAGGGTTTGAGGAATGAGGTGGAGCTGGAGACATCCTGGAGGTTTGGGGATGGGACGGTTCCTGGTGGTGGTGGACATCAATCCAAGAAAAAAATTGGGATTATGGTGGAAAAACGGCTCAGAATGGAGCTGGGATGGGGTTTGGAGACATCTCAGAGGGTTTGAGGAACGGGGTTGGCCATGGGGTGGATGGAGGTGGAGCCATCCTGGATGTTCATGGATGGGGATGTTCCTGGTGGCACCAGGCGCTGATCCAGAATAAAAATTTGGGATTATGGTGGTAAAACGGCTCCAGAACGGAGCTGGGATGGGGTTTGGAGGCATCTCAGAGGGTTTGAGGAAGGAGCGGGGTCGGACACGCGGTGGACGTGGAACCTCCTGGGTTTTTGGGTTCCGTGGTTGGTTCCCGGTGGCTCCCAGCTGCTGATCCAGGAAAGAAATTTGGGATTACGGCGGAACGAGGAACGGGGCTGGGGTGGGCTTGGAGGCATCTCAGAGGGTTTGAGGAGCGGGGTGGTCCTGGGCTGGGTGGAGGTGGAGCCATCCCGGGTTTCCGGTTCCCGGCGGACGCGGCACCGGGAGCGACGTTCCCGGATTTTTTTGGGGGTGGATTTGGTGGCACCTGGCGGTGGTGGTGGCACCGTGGTGGCTTCCAGCACAAGAGGTGTCGCCCAACGCTGGTTGGGCCTTGGTGGCTTCAACCCAAAGAGGTGTCACCCAACACTGAGGTGACCTTGGTGCCTTCAACCCAACAGTGTCACCCAACACTGAGGTGACCTTCAACCCAACGGTGTCACCCAACATGGAGGTGACCATGATGCCTTCAACCCAACGGCGTCACCCAACATTGGTGGAACCTTGGTGACTTCAACCCAACGGCGTCACCCAACATTGATGTGACCTTCAACCCAACGGTGTCACCCAACACTGAGGTGACCTTGGTGCCTTCAACCCAACGGTGTCACCCAACACTGAGGTGACCTTCAACCCAACGGTGTCACCCAACACTGAGGTGACCTTGGTGGCTTCAACCCAACGGTGTCACCCAAGGTTGAGGCGACCATGGTGGTTTCAACCCAACAGTGTCACCCAACATGGAGGTGACCTTGGTGGCCTCAACCCCAGAGGTGTCACCCAACTCTGGTTGGACCTTGGTGGCTTCAACCCAATGGTGTCACCCAACACTGATGTGACTTTGGTGGCTTCTACCGAACGGTGTCACCCAACTCTGGCTGGACCTTGGTGGCTTCAACCCAACGGTGCCACCCAACACTGAAGTCACCATGGTGGCTTTAACCCCAGTGGTGTCACCCAACACTGGTGGGACCAAGGTGGCTTCAACCCAAGGAACGTCACTCACGCTGGTGGCACCTTGGTGGCTTCAAGCCCAAGAAGTGTCACCCAACGGGTGCCACCCAACACTGGTGGGACCTCGGTGCCTTCACGCCCAAGGGTTGGTTGTCACCCAACACCGGTGGCTCCAAGCCTTAGGGGTGTCCCCAACGCTGGTGGCACCTTGGTGGCTTCAAACCCTTGGGTTGGTCATCACCCAACGCTGGTGCGACCATGGTGGCCTTAGCCCCAAGTGGTGGCACCCAACAGTGGTGGCACCATGGTGGCTTCAGCCCCAACGGTGTCACCCAAGATTGAGGAGACCATGGTGGCTTCAACCCCAATGATGTCACCCAGTGCTGGTGGGACCACGGTGGCTTCAGCCCCACAGGTGTCACCCAATGGGTGTCACCAAGCTCCAGTGGCACCACGGTGGCTCCAAACCCAACAGGTGTCACCCAAGGCTGGTGGCACCATGGTGACCTCAACCTCAAGAGGTGTCACCCAATGGGTGTCACCCAGTGCTGGTGGCACCTTGGTGACCTCAACCTCAAGAGGTGTCACCCAATGGGTGTCACCCAATGCTGGTGGCACTTTGGTGACCTCAACCTCAAGAGGTGTCACCCAATGGGTGTCACCCAGTGCTGGTGGCACTTTGGTGACCTCAACCTCAAGAGATGTCACCCAATGGGTGTCACCCAGTGCTGGTGGCACCTTGGTGACCTCAACCCCAGAAGGTGTCACCCAGTGGGTGTCACCCAGTGCTGGTGGCACCTTGGTCACCTCAACCTCAAGTGATGTCACCCAAAGGTGTCACCCAAAGTTTGTGTGACCGTGGTGGCTCCAACCTCAGGAGGTGACACCCACTGGGTGACACCAACACTGGTGGCACCTTGGTGGCTCCAACCTCAATGGGTGTCACCCAATGTTGGTGTGAACTTGGTGACCTCAACTCCAGGAGGTGTCACCCAAAGGTGTCACCCAACGTTGGTGTGACCTCGGTGACCTCAATACCAATGGGTGTCACCCAACGTTGGTGTGACCTCGGTGACCTCAACCCCAATGGGTGTCACCCAACGTTGGTGTGACCTCGGTGACCTCAATACCAATGGGTGTCGCCCAATGTTGGTGTGACCTCAACTCCAAGAGGTCAACCCAACCCAACCCAACGTTCCGTAACCACCAAGCCGGCTCCATCCCGGGTTTTTTTTGGGATGTCCCGGAGCCCTGGAGCTGCTGAGATGTTTGAGGAGCACCAACTGACCTGGGCGCCGTCGGCCTCGGCCTTGAGCAGCTCGCCAGAGCCCAGCTGGTTGCAGTAGAGCCCTGGAGGCCTCAGCGCCGCGTCCGGGACCTGCCAGGAACAACGGCCGCGCTCAGCCGGGACCTCGGGACGGCACGGAGCCACCACCGGAGCGGGGTTTGGTGGGATTTGGGATGGAGATCCTGGGTTTGGCGGGATTTGGGATGGAGATCCCAGGTTTGGTGGGATTTGGGATTTTAGGATGGAGATCTCTGGTTTGGTGGGATTTGGGATGGAGATCTCACGTTTGGTGGGACTTAGGATGGAGATCCCAGGTTTGGTGGGATTTGGGATTTTAGGATGGAGATCTCTGGTTTGGTGGGATTTGGGATGGAGATCTCACGTTTGGTGGGATTTGGGATGGAAATCCCAGGATTGGTGGGATTTGAGATGGAGATCCCACGTTTGGTGGGATTTGGGATGGAGATCCCACATTTGGTGGGATTTGGGATGGAGATCCCATGACTGGTGGGATTTGGGATGGAGATTCCGGGTTTGGTGGGATTTGGGATGGAGATCTCAGGTTTGGTGGGATTTGGGATGGAGATCCCACATTTGGTGGGATTTGGGATGGAGATCCCATGACTGGTGGGATTTGGGATGGAGATTCTGGGTTTGGTGGGATTTGGGATGGAGATCTCAGGTTTGGTGGGATTTGGGATGGAGATCTCACGTTTGGTGGGATTTGGGATGGAGATCTCGGGTTTGGTGGGATTTGGGATGGGGATCTCGGGTTTGGTGGGATTTGGGATGGAGATCTCGGGTTTGGTGGGATTTGGGATGGGGATCTCGGGTTTGGTGGGATTTGGGATGGAGGTCTCAGGTTTGGTGGGATTTGGGATGGAGGTCCCAGGTTTGGTGGGATTTGGGATGGAGATCTCAGGTTTGGTGGGATTTGGGATTTGGGATGGAGATCTCAGGTTTGGTGGGATTTTGGGATGGAGATCTCAGTTTTGGTGGGATTTTGGGATGGAGATCTCAGGTTTAGTAGGATTTGGGATTTGGGATGGAGATCTGACATTTGGTGGGATTTGGGATGGGAATCTCAGGTTTGGTGGGATTTTGGGATGGGGACCCCAGGTGTGGTGGGATTTCGGATGGAGATCCCATGATTGGTGGGATTTGGGATGGAGATCCCAGGTTTGGTGGGATTCGGGATGGGGATCTCAGGTTTGGTGGGATTTGCGATGGAGATCCCACGTTTGGTGGGATTTGGGATTTGGGATGGAGATCTCACGTTTGGTGGGATTTGGGATGGAGATCCCACGTTTGGTGGGATTTGGGATTTTGGGATGGAGATCTCACGTTTTGTGGGATTTTGGGTTGGAGATCCCACGTTTGGTGGGATTTGCGATGGAGATCTCAGGTTTGGTGGGATTTGGGAAGGGAATCTCACATTTGTTGGGATTTGGGATTTTGGGATGGAGATCCCGGGTTTGGTGGGATTTGGGATGGAGATCCCAGGGTTGGTGCGATTTGGGATTTTGGGATGGAGATCCCGGGTTTGGTGGGATTTGGGATGGAGATCCCAGGTTTGGTGCGATTTGGGATTTTGGGATGGAGATCCCGGGTTTGGCGGGATTTTGGGATGGAGATCTCAGGTTTGGTGGAATTTTGGGATGGCGATCTCGCGTTTGGTGGGATTTGGGATGGAGATCTCGCGTTTGGTGGGATTTTGGGATGGGGATCCCACGTTTGGTGGGATTTTGGGATGGGGTTCTGGTTAGGTCCCATTCCCGCCCCCGGGGCCCTCCCGGCGTTCCCGCGGCACCGACCTGCTCCGAGCACATGGAGCTCATGCCGGCCATGACGGGATTCATGGGAATGCCGCCGCCCATGGCGCCCATGCCGGGAACGCCGGCGCCGCCGCCGGATCCGCCGCCGGAGCCGGCCATGGACACGGTGATGCTCATGTTGTTGTACATTCCCTGCGGAGCCGCCGGCGCCGCCGCGCCCGCCTGCCCGAAAACGCTGGAAAACCGGGAAAAACCCTCAGCGGGACGTTGGGAATGGCCGGGATCCACCTCCCCTCCCTTCCCAAAAAACAACCAAAACAAAAAAAAAATCCCGGAATTCCGAATGGTTCTGGTGGGATCGTGGAGGTTCGGTTCCATCTCGGTCTGATCCCACCGTCACGGGGTGCTCCGGGATTTCCTTGGATGGTCCCGGGGATTTTCTGGGAATTCTGTCCCGGATTCCTCCTCCTTTCCCAGGGAATTCCTTCCTAAATTCCTCCTCCTTTTCCCGGGAATTCCTTCCCGAATTCCTCCTCCTTTCCCAGGGAATTCCTCCTCCTTTCCCGGGGAATTCTTTCCTACATTCCTACCCCTTTCCCAGGGAATTCCTTCCTAAATTCCTCCTCCTTTCCCAGGGAATTCCTTCCCGAATTCCTCCTCCTTTACCAGGGAATTCCTTCCCGAATTCCTCCTCCTTTCCCAGGGAATTCCTTCCCGAATTCCTCCTCCTTTCCCAGGGAATTCCTTCCTAAATTCCTTCCCCTTTCCCAGGGAATTCCCTCCCGTATTCCTCCTCCTTTCCCAGGGAATTCTTTCCTAAATTCCTTCCCCTTTCCTAGGGAATTCCTTCTCGAATTCCTCCCCCTTTCCCAGGGAATTCCTTCCTGAATTCCTCCTCCTTTCCCAGGGAATTCCTTCCCGAATTTCTCCTCCTTTCCCCAGGAATTCCTTCCTGAATTCCCCCCGCTTTCCCAGGGAATTCCCTCCCGGATTCCTCCTCCTTTCCCAGGGAATTCCTTCCCGAATTTCTCCTCCTTTCCCCAGGAATTCCTTCCTGAATTCCCCCCCCTTTCCCAGGGAATTCCTTCCCGGATTCCTCCTCCTTTCCCAGGGAATTCCCTCCCGTATTCCTCCCCCTTTCCCAGGGAATTCCCTCCCGGATTCCTCCTCCTTTCCCAGGGAATTCCCTCCCAAATTCCTCCCCCTTTCCCAGGGAATTCCCTCCCGGATTCCTCCTCCTTTCCCAGGGAATTCCCTCCCAAATTCCTCCTCCTTTCCCAGTGAATTCCCATTGTTCCGCAAGGAAATTGGGATTCAGGGAATTCCTGGATGATTTGGCGGGAAGGGATCCTAAGGAGAAGCCCGAGGAGTGATTTTTCCTTGGAAAAATTCCAAGGATGAGGCGGCCACAGATTCTTTGGGAATTCGAGCCCAGCCGGGAATTCCTTCCCAAATTCCTCCCCCTTTCCCAGGAATTCCTTTTGTTCTGCAACGAAATTGGGATTCCGGGAATTCCTGGATGATTTCCGGCGGAGGGGACCTTAAGGAGAAGCCTTGGGAATATTCCAGGATCTGATTTTTCCTTGGAAAAATTCCAAGGATGAGGTGGCCACAGATTCTTTGGGAATTCCAGCCTGGCCTGGAATTCCTTCCCAAATCCCTCCCCATTTTCCCAGGGAATTCCCTCCATTCCCAGCTCTCCCAGCCTGCCCTTGGATCCATCCCCATCCCAGCTCCTCTCCAGGAAGGAATTTTGGGAATTCCCTGGGAACTGGGGACTCCCTTCCCTTCCCTTTTCCATCCCAGGATCCATCCCTCGGGATGGATCCTGAGTGTCCTGGATCCTGGAATCCCGGGATGGTTTGGGATGGGATCCATGGATCCCCAGTCCCATTCCAACCCTGATCCCATGTGGATCCAACCTTTCCTTGGACACTGCCAGGGATTCTCTGGGAATTCCAGCCCAGCCAGGAATTCCTTCCCAAAATCCCACCCCAAGCTCCCGTTTCCCTGGACTTGCTCCCACCCCAAATCCACCCGATCCCGATCCCAATCCCAACCCCATTCCCGACCCCATTCCTGATCCCATTCCCCATTCTCAGGGATCCACGGCCCCGTCGCAAGGGCAGGACGTGATTCCAAAGGTGATTCCCATGGATAATTCCAAGGGATAATTCCAAAGGTGATTCCCATGGATAATTCCAAGGGATAATTCCAAAGGACAATTCCCATGGATAATTCCAAGGGATAATTCCAGTGGATGATTCCAAAGAATAATTCCAACGGACAATTCCAAAAGATTATTCCAATGGATGAATCCCATTGGTGAATCCAATGGATGATTCCAATGGATAATTAATTCCCATGGATAATTAATTCCCATGGATAACTCCAATGGGTAATTCCCATGGATAATTCCAATGGACAATTCCAAAATATTATTCCAGTGGGTGAATCCAATGGATGAATCCAATAGATAATTAATTCCCATGGATAATTAATTTCCATGGATAATTCCAATGGGTGACTCCCATGGATAATTCCAGAGGACGATTCCAAAAGGATGATTCCAAAGGATAATTCCAATGATAATTCCTATGGATAATTCCCAGGCATAAGTGCAATGAATAATTAATTCCCATGGATAATTAATTCCCATGGGTAATTCCAATGGGTGATTCCCATGGATAATTAATTCCCATGGATAATTCCAATACGTCATTTCCATGGATAATTCCAATGGGTGACTCCCATGGATAAATCCAATGGACAATTCCAAAAGATTATTCCAATGAATAATTAATTCCAGTGGATAATTCCCATGGATAATTCCAATGGGTGACTCCCATGGATAATTCCAAAGGACGATTCCAAAGGATGATTCCAATGGGTAATTCCAATGGATAATAATTCCAGTGGATAATTCCAAAGGATAATTCCCATGGATAACTCCAATGGACAATTCCAAAGGATATTTCCCATGGATAATTCCCTTGGATTACTCCAATGGAGAATTCCAAAGGAAAAATCCAATGGATGATTCCCACTGGTGAATCCAATGGATAATTCCATTGATAAAGGATGATTGCATGGGTGACTCCAGTGGATAATTCCCGTGGATAATTCCCATGGACAATTCCAAAAGACGACTCCAATGGGTGATTCCATCAGTGAATGCAATGGATAATTCCCGTGCATAATTCCCATGGATGATTCCCATGGAAAATCCCAATGGACAATTCCATAGGACAATCCCAATGGATAATTCCAGTGGGTGATTCCAAATCATTGTTCCAATGGAAAATTCCCATGGATGATTCCCATGGATAATCCCAATGGATAATTCCAGTGGGTGATTCCAAATCATTGTTCCAATGGATAATTCCCATGGGTGACTCCAGTGGATAATTCCCATGGATGATTCCCATGGACAATCTCAATGGATAATTCCAGTGGGTGATTCCAAATCATTGTTCCAATGGATGATTCCCATGGATTATTCCAAAGGGCGACTCCCATGGATAATTCCAATGGCAAATACCAAAGGATGATCCCAACGGATGAATCCAGTGGATAATTCCGATGAGTGACTCCCATGGATAATCCCAATGGACAATCCCATGGGTAATTCCAAAGGACAATTCCAATGGACTATTCCAGTGGGTAATCCCAATGAGTAATTCCAATGAATAATCCCAATGGACAAGTCCAATGGACAATTCCCATGGAAAATCCCAATGGACCATCCCAATGGACAATTCCAAAGGAGGACAATTCCAAAGGATAATCTCAATGGATAATTCCAATGGGTCATTCCAAATAACTGTTCCAATGGATTATTCCAAAGGGCGATGCTCCTGGATAATTCCAGTGGCAAATACCAAAGGATGATTCCAATGGATGAATCCCATGGATAATTCCAAAGGATTGTTCCAAAGGACAATTCCCATGGATAATTCCAATGGCTAAATCCAATGGATAATCCCAGTGGGTGATTCCCATGGATAATTCCCATGGATAATGCCAAGTAATTGTTCCAATGGACAATTCCAATGGATTATTCCATAAGACAATTCCGAAGGACGATTCCAATGGCTAAATCCAATGGATAATTCCGATGGGCAATCCCAGTGGGTGATTCCAGTGGATAATTCCCATGGAAAACCCCCATGGACAATTCCAAAGGACAATTCCAAGTGATAATTCCAATGGATAACCCCACGTGAAAATCCCAATGGACAATTCCAAAGGAGAATTCCAATGGGTAATTATTATGGAAAACCCCAATGGACAATCCCAATGGACAATCCCAATGGTTAATTCCAATGGATAATTCCAGTGAATAATTCCAGTATCCCAATGGAATCCCGATGGATAATTCCAGTAGATAATTCCAATGGACAATCCCAATGGATAATTTCAATGGACAATCCCAATGGACAATCCCAATGGATAATTCCAATGAACGATCCCAATGGACAATCTCAATGGACAATCTCAATGGACAATCCCAATGGACAATCCCAATGGACAATCCCAATGGATAATTTCAATGGACAATCCCAATGGACAATTCCAATGGATGATCCCAATGGATGATCCCAATGGACGATCCCAACGGACAATCTCAATGGAAAATCCCAATGGACAATCCCAATGGACAAATCCAATCAATAATTACCATGGAAAACCCCAATGGAAAATCCCAGTGGATAATTCCAATGGATAATTCCGGTATCCCAATGGAATCCCAATGGATAATTCCAGTGGATAATTCCAATGGACAATCCCAATGAGAGTCCCAATGGACAATCCCACTGTATAATTCCAAGGGATAATTCCAGTGGATAATTCCAAAGGACGATCCCAATGGACCATTCCAATGGACAATCCCAACAGCCGATCCCAATGGCCATTCCCAACAGCCGCTTCCCAAGGGCAATCCCAACAGCCAATCCCAACGGCCAATCCCAACAGCCAATTCCAACGGCCAATCCCAACAGCCAATTCCAATGGCCAATCCCAAGGCCGATCCCAACGGCCAATCCCAAGGGCAATCCCAACACCTCCCTCAGGCCAATCCTGACGGCCGTTCCCAATGGCTGCTTCCCAAGGCCGATCCCAACGGCCAATCCCAATGGCCGATCCCAAGGGCCGATCCCAAGGGCCGATCCTAATGGCCGCTTCCCAAGGGCGATCCCAACGGCCGATCCCAACAGCCGATCCCAACAGCTGCTTCCCAGGGGCGATCCCAACGGCCAATCCCAACGGCCAATCCCAATGGCTGATCCCAACGGCCGATCCCAACGGCTCCCTTGGGCCAATCCCGACGGCCAATCCCAAGGGCGATCCCAACTCCTCCCTCGGGCCATTCCCAATGGCCACTTCCCAAGGGCCGATCCCAACGGCCGATCCCAACGTCCCCTTCCCAAGGGCCGATCCCGACGGCTCCCTCGGGCCGTCCCGCCGGCCGCGGCCGTTCCCGGCGCCGCTCCCTCACCCGTTATTCCCGACGGCTCCGGCCGGCCAGGCTTTCAGCTCCGGCGATTGGTATCCGGGAGCCGGCGGCGCCGGCGGCAGCTGCGGCGACACCAGGGGGCTGCCGGGGCTCAGCGCCGGCGCGAATCCCGCCGGATCGCCCTGCGGCGCCATTCCTGGGAATCCGGGCACCGAGTCACGGACGTGCCCCATTCCCAAGTTTCCAGGCTGGCTCCCAAATACCCCAAATACCCCAAACACCCGGAACGTCCCAAACACCCCGAATATCCCAAGCACCCCAAACACCCTGAACACCCCAAACACCCCAAACACCCAGAACGTCCCAAACACCCCGAATACCCCAAATACCCCAAACAGCCCAAACGTCCCAAAAACCCTGAACACCCCAAACACCCCAAACATCCAGAACGTCCCAAACACCCCGAATACCCCAAATACCCCAAACAGCCCGAAGACCCCGAACATCCCGAACACCTGGAACATCCCAAACACCCCAAACATCCCAAACTCCCCAAACACCCCAAACGTCCCAAACATCCTGAACACCCCAAACACCCCAAAAACCCCAAAAACCCTGAACACCCCAAACACCCCGAACATTCCAAACACCCCAAACACCCTGAACACGCAAGAAACCCCAAAATCCCCAAAACCCTGAACACCCCAAACACCCCAAACATTCCAAACACCCTGAACACGCAAAAAACCCCAAAAACCCTGAACACCCCAAACATTCCAAACACCCAAAACACCCCAAACACCCCAAAAACCCTGAACACCCCAAACACCCCGACTATCCCAAACACCTCGAACACCCCAAATACCCCAAACACCCGGAACATCCCAAACACGCCAAACACCCCAAACACTCCAAACACCCCGAACACCCCAAACGTCCCAAACACCCCAAACACCCGGAACATCCCAAACACGCCAAACATCCCAAACACCCCAAAAACCCTGAACACCCCAAACACCCCAAACACTCCAAACACCCCGAACACCCCAAACGTCCCAAACACCCCAAACACCCGGAACGTCCCAAACACCTGGAATGTCCCAAACACCCCAAACACCCTGAACTCCCCAAACACCCCAAATGTCCCAAACACCCCGAACACCCCAAATACCCAAAACACCCGGAACCCGCCAAACACTCCTAACACCCCAAACACCCCAAATACTCCAAACACCCCGAACGCCCCGAATACCCGAAACACCTCAAACACCCCAAACACCTGGAACATCCCAAACACCCCCAAACACCCTGAACTCCCTGAACACCCCAAAAACCCCAAACACGCCAAACATGCTAAACACCCCCAACATTCCAAACACCCCGAACACCCGGAACGTCCCAAACACCCCAATCACTCTGAGCACCCCAGACTCCTGGAACATCCCAAACACTCTGAACACCCCAAACACGCCAAACACCCCAAAAACCCTGAACACCCCAAACACCTCGAACACCCAGAACGTCCCAAACACCCCAAACACTCCGAAGACCCCAAACACCCCAAACATCCCAAACACCTGGAACATCCCAAACACCCGTAACGTCCCAAAACACCCCAAAAACCCTGAACACCCCAAACACCCCGAATATCCCAAACACCTCAAACACCCCAAATACCCCAAACACCCCCAACATTCCAAACACCCCAAACACCTGGAACGTCCCAAACACCCCAAATACTCCAAACACCCCGAACACCCCAAACATCCCAAACACCCCGAACACCCCAAATACCCAAAACACCCGGAACACCCCAAACTCCCCAAACACCCTGAACACCCCAAACACCCCGAACAACCCAAGCACCCCGAACACCCGGAACACCCCAAACACCTGGAACATCCCAAACACTCCGATCGCCCTGAATACCCCAAACATTCCAAATACTCCAAACACCCCAAAAACCCTGAACACCCCAAACACCCCGAATATCCCAAACACCTCGAACACTCCAAACACGCCAAACACCCCCAACATTCCAAACACCTCCAACACCCGGAACATCCCAAACACCTGGAACATCCCAAACACTCTGAACACCCCAAACACCCCAAACAACCCGAACACCCCAAAAACCCGGAACACCCCAAATATCCCAAACATCCCAAACACTCTGAACACCCCAAATACCCAAAACACCCGGAACACCCCAAACATCCCAAACACTCCGAACACCCCGAATACCCCAAACACCTGGAACATCCCAAACACTCCGATCGCCCTGAATACCCCAAACATTCCAAATACTCCAAACACCCCAAAAACCCTCAACACCCCA
Organism: Vidua chalybeata; assembly: GCF_026979565.1. Taxonomy (NCBI): domain Eukaryota; kingdom Metazoa; phylum Chordata; class Aves; order Passeriformes; family Viduidae; genus Vidua; species Vidua chalybeata. The sequence goes on along the minus strand of NC_071532.1, from coordinate 111,987,403 downwards.
AACACCCCAAATATCCCAAACAAACCGAACACCCCAAACACCTGGAACACCCCGAACCACCCGGAACCCGCCGAAGCGCCGCCTCTCCCGTACCTGCCCCCGGGTACTGGAAGAGGTTCTGCTGCATCCCGGCCGGGCCCATCCCGGCTCCGAAGGGCGCTCCCATCATCCCGCGGCCGCCGAGGCCCCCGCGGCTCCCCAGCGCCGCCGCCTCGCCGCCGAAGCCGGAGCCGCTGCCAGCGCTCGTACCGTAACCGGGGGGGTACGGGAACTGCTGGGGCGGGGCTTGGGGCAGCCGGGGCGGCGTTCCCATGGGAATGGGGGCGGCGGAATTCCCGAAATTCTGCTGCTGCTGCTGCTGCTGCTGCTGCTGCTGCTGCTGGCGCAGGAGGAGCGCGCGCTGCTGCATCAGCTGCCGCTGCCGGTGCTGCTGGCTGTAGAGCTCCCGCTGCCGCTGCGCCAACATCTGCGCGTTCAGGGGGGGCTGCGGGCGGCACCGCGGTCCCGCGTTATCCCAAAAATCCCAAAAAAGAAAAAAAAAACAAAACAAATCCCACCCCGAGTCGTCCCCCAGAGCGCGTGCCCGGCCCCAAGTCGGGTTTTGAATTCCCAGCCCGGGAGTTTTTCCGGATCTTCTCTCTTGTTCCCTCCCTGGGGTGATCCCGGGTTCGAAATCCTGGAATTTCGCTTTTATTCCGTCAAAATCTTGGGGAAAAAATCCCATCCCAGGAGTTTTCTCAGCTCTTTTCTCCTGTTCTCTCACCAGGATGATGCCAAGTTTGGAATCTCAGAATTCCGATTTTTTGGGGAAAAAAATCCCATCCCAGGAGTTTTTCCAGCTCTTTTCTCCTGTTCTCTCACCGGGATGATCCCAAGTTTGGAATCCCAAAATTCCAATTTTTTGGGGGGTAAAAATTCCCATTCCAGGAGATTTCCCAGCTTTTTTCCATAGAATTCCCCTGGTGCTGTCACTGGGATGATCCCGAGCTCAAAATCCCAGAATTCTGCTCTTATTCCTCCAAAATCTTAGGAAAAATTCCCATCCCAGGAGTTTTTCCAGCTTTTTTCTCCTGTTCTCTCACCGGGATGATCCCAAGTTTGGAATCTCAGAATTCCAATTTTGTGGGGAAAAAAATCCCATCCCAGGAGTTTTTCCAGCTTTTTTCTCCTGTTCTCTCACCGGGATGATCCCAAGTTTGGAATCCCAAAATTCCAATTTTTTGGGGGGTAAAAAATCCCATCCCAGGAGTTTTCCCAGCTTTTTTCTCCTGTTCTCTCACCGGGATGATCCCAAGTTTGGAATCCCAAAATTCCAATTTTTTGGGAGGTAAAAAATCCCATCCCAGGAGTTTTTCCAGCTCTTTTCTCCTGTTCTCTCACCGGGATGATCCCAAGTTTGGAATTCCAGAATTCCAATTTTTTGGGAAAAAAAATCCCATCCCAGGAGTTTTTCCAGCTTTTTTCTCCTCTCACCGGGATGATCCCAAGTTTGGAATCCCAAAATTCCAATTTTTTGGGGGGTAAAAATTCCCATCCCAGGAGTTTTCCCAGCATTTTTTCCATAGAATTCCCCTGGTGCTGTCACCGGGATCCTGAGCTCAGAATCCCAAAATTCCAATTTTTTTTTGGGAAAAAAATCCCATCCCAGGAGTTTTTCCAGCTTTTTTCTCCTGTTCTCTCACTGGGGGATGATCCCAAGTTTGGATTCTCAAAACCCCGAAGCCCAAAAACCCCAAACCCCAAATCACAAACTTTCCCAAATCCCAAACCCCAAAATCCCCAAAAAACCCCAGAAACCCCCAAAATCCCAAAACCCAAAAACCCCAAAACCCCCAAAATCCCAATACCCAAACCCCAAAAACCTCAAATCCCAAACCCAAAAACCCCAAAATCCCGAATCCCCAAACCCTAAAACCCCAAAACCCCTAATCCCACACACCAAATCACAAATTTACCCCAAAACCCCACACCCCAAACACCCCCAAAAAACCTCAAGACCCCAAATCCCCAATCCCTTAATCCCAAAATAATCCCTCAAACAAACCCCAAAAAAACCCAAACCCAAGAACCCCAAATCCCCAGCCCCAAAAATCCCCAAAAAAACCCAAAACCCGAAACCCCCAAAAACCCAAAACCCCCAAATCCCCAACCCCAACAACCCAAAAACCCCAAAACCCCCAAATCCCCAACCCCAACAACCCAAAACCCCAAAACCCCCAAGACCCCAAATCCCCAACCCCTAAACCCCAAATCCCCAACTGCAAAAATCCCAAAAGAAACCCCCAAAACCCCAAACCCAAAACCCCCAAGACCGCAAATCCCCAACACCAAAACCCCAAATCCCAACCCCAAATCCCCAACCCCAAAACCCCAAATCCCTAAATCCCAAATCCCCAACCCCAAATCCCCAAAGAAAACCCCAAACCCAAAACCCCAAAATCCCCAAGACCCCAAATCCCCAACCCCAAAACCCCAAATCCCAACCCCAAATCCCCAACCCCAAAACCCCAAATTCCTAAATCCCAAATCTCCAACCCCTAAACCCCCAAAAGAAACCCCAAAAATCCCAAACCCAAAACCCCCAAGACCCCAAACCCCAAATCCCAAAAGAAACCCCAAAAACCCCAAACCCAAAACCCCCAAGACCCCAAATCTCCAACCCCAAAACCCCAAATCCCCAACCCCTAAACCCCAAAAGAAACCCCAAAAACCTCAAACCCAAAACCCCGAAAGCCCCAAATCCCCAAACCCCAAATCCCCAACCCCCAAATCCCCAACCCCTAAACCCCAAATCCCCAACCCCAGGACCCCCAACGAAACCCCAAAACCCCCAAAAAAAACCCAAAAACCCCAAAACCCCCCAAAACCCCAACCCGGCGCGGCCGCGGCGCGTGCGTACCTGTGGCGCCACCTGCTGGTGCTGCTGCGGCTGCGGCGCCCTCAGCGCGAGCCCCAGCGGAGCCGCGAAGGGCCCGAGCAGCGCCCCCTGGCGGCCCTGCTGCAGCAACTGCAACGGCGGGGACGTGGCTGGGACGGGACCGACCCCGAACGGCCCCGAAACAGACCCGAAACGGCCCCAAAATAACCCCGAAACGACCCCGAAACAGACCCGAAATAATCCCGAAACAAACCCAGAACGGCCCCGAAATAATCCCGGAACGGCCCCGAAACAGCCCCGAAACGGCCCCAAAATAACCCCGAAACGACCCCAAAACAACCCCGAAACAGACCCGAAATAATCCCGAAACAGACCCGAAATAATCCCGAAATGACCCCAAAACAACCCCGAAACAGACCCGAAATAATCCCGAAACAGACCCGAAATAATCCCGAAATGACCCCAAAACAACCCCGAAACAGACCCGAAATAATCCCGAAACAGACCCGAAACAATCCCGAAATGACCCCAAAACAACCCCAAAACAAACCCGAAATAATCCTGAAACAGCCCCGAAACAGACCCAAAATAATCCCGAAACAGACCCGGAACGGCCCCGAAATAATCCCGAAATTACCCCAAAACAACCCCAAAACAGACCTGAAACAGACCCAAAATAATCCCGAAACAGACCCGAAATAATCCTGAAACGGCCCCAAAACAACCCCAAAACAAACCCCAAACAGGCCCGAAACAGACCCGAAACGGCCCCAAAATAATCCCGAAAAGACCCCAAAACAACCCCAAAACAAACCCCAAACAGGCCCGAAACAGACCCAAAACAGACCCCAATTGACCCCAAAACAGACCCCAAACGGCCCCAAAACAAACCCCAAATGGCCCCAAAACAACGCCAAAATAATCCCGAATCGACCCCAAATCAACCCCAAAATAAACCCCAAACGGCCCCAAAATACACCCGAATCAAACCCTGAATGACCCCAAAACAGACCCCAAATGGCCCCGAAACAGCCCCGAAACAACCCCAAAGCAGACCCCAAAACAACCCCAAAATAAACCCCAAACAGCCCCAAAATACACCTGAATCAAACCCTGAATGACCCCAAAACAGACCCCAAATGGCCCCGAAACAGCCCCGAAACAACCCCAAAACAGACCCCAAAACAGACCCCAAAACAACCCCAAAATGGCCCCAAAACAATTCCAGAACAACCCCAAAACTGCTCCAAAAGAGCCCCTAAACAATCCCAAAATCAGCCCCAAGAAACCCAAAACAGCCCCAAACAAATCCCAAAAAAATCCCAAAACAACCCCAAACAAATCCCAAAAAACCCCAAAACAACCCCAAACAAATCCCAAACAAACCCCAAAACAACCCCAAACAAATCCCAAACAAATCCCAAAACAGCCACAAAACAACCCCAAAACAAATCCCAAAAAAACCCCAAAACAACCCCAAACAAATCCCAAAAAAACCCAAAAGAGCCCCCAAAAACCCCCAAAACAACCCCAAACAAATCCCAAAAAAATCCCAAAACAGCCCCAAAACAAATCCCAAAAAACCCCAAAACAGCCCCAAACAAATCCCAAAAAAATCCCAAAACAACCCCAAACAAATCCCAAAAAACCCCAAAACAACCCCAAACAAATCCCAAACAAATCCCAAACAAATCCCAAAACAGCCGCAAAACAACCCCAAAACAAATCCCAAAAAAACCCCAGAACAACCCCAAACAAATCCCAAAAAAAACCCCAAAAGAGCCCCCAAAAACCCCCAAAACAACCCCAAACAAATCCCAAAAAAATCCCAAAACAGCCCCAAAACAAATCCCAAAAAAAATCCCAAAACAGCCCCAAAAAACCCCAAAACAGCCCCAAACAAATCCCAAAAAAATCCCAAAACAAACCCAAACAAATCCCAAAAAAATCCCAAAAAAACCCCAAACAGCCCCAAATCGTTGGGGTTTTTTATGGGGTTTTTTGGGGTTTTTTGGATTTTTTTTTCAAATTCTTTGGGGTTTTTTGGGGGGGATTTTTTGGGATTTTTTTTTAACTCTTTGTGGGTTTTTAATGGGGTTCTTTAGGGTTTTTTTAGGATTTTCATGGGATTTTTTGGGATTTTTTTTAAATTCTTTGTGGGTTTTTAATGGGGTTTTTTAGGGGTTTTTTTAGGATTTTCATGGGATTTTTTGGGATTTTTTTTTAAATTCTTTGTGGGGTTTTTTAGGGTTTTTTGGGGCTTTTTTGGTGATTTTTGGGGGTTTTTTCAGGATTTTTGTGGGGTTTTTTCAGGGTTTTTTTCAGGATTTTTGGGGTTTTTCTTCAGGATTTTTGGGTGGTTTTTTAGGGTTTTTTTGGCTTTTTTTGGTGATTTTTTTGGGATTTTTGGGGGGGATCTTTTAAAGGTTTTTTTTGAGATTTTGGAATAGTTTGGGGATTTTTTTCGAATTCTTTGTGGTTTTTTTATGGGTTTTATATGGGGTTTTTCGGGCTGTTTTGGAGATTTTTTTCTGGTTTTGGGGGAATTTTTGGGGTTTTTTTTCAGGGTTTTTTGGGGGATTTTTGGGGGATTTTTCTGGGTTTTTGTTGTGATTTTTAGGGGGATTTTTGGGAATTTTTTGGGGTTTTTTTTCAGGATTTTTGGGGGGATTTTTAGGGGTTTTTTTTTACATTTTTGTGAGATTTTTTGGGGATTTTTCAGGATTTTTTGGGGGATTTTTGTGCAATTTTTGGGGGAATTTTTGGGGGGATTTTTAGGGGGTTTTTTTACTTTTTTGTGAGATTTTTGGGGGATTTTTCAGGTTTTTTGGGGGATTTTTGTGCAATTTTTTGGGGGAATTTTTTGGGTTTTTTTGCATTTTTGAGGGATTTTTTGTGGGATTTTTTTGGGATTTTTTAGGACTTTTTTGGAATTTTTGGGGGATTTTTGTGCAATTTTTTGGGGGATTTTTGGGGTTTTTTTTGCATTTCTGAGGGATTTTTTGGGGATTTTTGAGGGATTTTTGGGGGATTTTTTTGGGATTTTTTGGGATTTTTGTGGGATTTTTTGGGGGATTTTTGAGGGATTTTGGTGGGATTTTTGTGGGTTTTTTTCCGAATTTTTCATGACTTTTTGGGGTTGTTTCTGGATTTTTTTTGGATGGTTTCAGGATTTTTTGTGCCATTTTTTGGGATGGTTTCAGGATTTTTGGTGGAATTTTTGGTGGATTTTTTGGGATTTTTTGGGGGATTTTTCTGGGTTTCTTTCAGGATCTTTGGTGCGATTTTTTCTGGATTTTTGGGGTTTTTTGGGATGTTTTTGAGGTTTTTTGGGGATTTTTGTGGCTGTTTTCCAGGATTTTTTTGTGCAATTTTTTCCCCAGATTTCCTGGGGGGTTTTTGGGATTTTTTGGAGTTTTTTGGGGGATTATTGGGTGTTTTTTGGGGGATTTTTCTGGGGTTTTTTCAGGATTTTTGGTGCGATTTTTTCCGGATTTTTTCCGATTTTTTCAGGGTTTTTTGGGATGGTTTCAGGATTTTCTGGGCCATTTTTTGGGATGGTTTCAGGGTTTTTTTGGGGCTGGATTCAGGATTTTTTGGGGCCATTTTTTGGGATGGTTTCTGGACTTTTTGGGGATTTTTCAGGATTTTTGGGGGCTGGTTTCAGGATTTTTTGGGGATGGTTTCGGGGGGTTTTTTTGCCATTTTTTGGGATGGTTTCAGGATTTTTTGGGATGATTTTTGGGGATTATTTCAGGATGTTTTGGGGCTTGTTTCAGGATTTTTTGGGGATGGTTTCAGGATTTTTTGGGGCTGGTTTCAGGATTTTCAGGGCCATTTTTTTGTGATTGTTTCAGGGTTTTTTGGGATGGTTTCAGCATTTTTTGGGGAATTTTTCAGGATTTTTGTGCCTTTTTTTTTTGGATGGTTCCAGGATGTTTTGGGGCTGGTTCCAGGATTTTTTGGGGATTATTTCAGGATTTTTGGGGCTGGTTTCAGGATGTTTTGGGGCTGGTTCCAGGATGTTTTGGGGATTATTTCAGGATTTTTGGGGCTGGTTTCAGGATTTTTTGGGGCTGGTTTCAGGATGTTTTGGGGCTGGTTTCAGGATTTTTTGGGATGGTTTCAGGCTGTTTTGGGGCTGCTTCCAGGGTTTTTTGGGATGATTTTTGGGGCTGGTTTCAGGATTTTTTGGGGCTGGTTTCAGGATTTTTTGGGGCTGGTTCCAGGATTTTTTGGGGCTGGTTCCAGGATTTTTTGGGGCTGGTTTCAGGATTTTTTGGGGCTGGTTTCAGGATTTTTTTGGGGCTGGTTTCAGGATTTTTTGGGGCTGGTTCCAGGATGTTTTGGGGCTGGTTTCAGGATTTTTTGGGGATTATTTCAGGATTTTCTGGGGATTGTTTCAGGATTTTTTGGGGCTGGTTTCAGGATTTTTTGGGATTATTCCAGGATTTTTTGGGGCTGGTTCCAGGATGTTTTGGGGCTGGTTTCAGGATTTTATGGGGATGGTTTCAGGATGTTTTGGGGCTGGTTTCAGGATTTCTTGGGATGTTTTCAGGATTTTTTGGGGCTGGTTTCAGGATTTTTTGGGATTATTCCAGGATTTTTTGGGGCTGGTTTCAGGATTTTTTGGGGATTATTCCAGGATTTTTTGGGATTATTCCAGGATTTTTTGGGGCTGGTTTCAGGATTTTTTGGGGATTATTCCAGGATTTTTTGGGGCTGGTTTCAGGATTTTTTGGGGCTGGTTCCAGGATTTTTTGGGGCTGGTTCCAGGATTTTTGGGGCTGGTTTTAGGATGTTTTGGGGCTGGTTTCAGGATTTTTTGGGGCTGGTTCCAGGATTTTTTGGGGCTGGTTTCAGGATTTTTTGGGGCTGGTTCCAGGATTTTTGGGGCTGGTTTTAGGATGTTTTGGGGCTGGTTTCAGGATTTTTTGGGGCTGGTTCCAGGATTTTTTGGGGCTGGTTTCAGGATTTTTTGGGGACGGTTCCAGGATTTATTGGGGATTATTCCAGGATTTTTTGGGATTATTTCAGGATGTTTTGGGACTGGTTTCAGGATGTTTTGGGGCTGGTTCCAGGATGTTTTGGGGCTGGATTCAGGATGTTTTGGGGCTGGTTCCAGGATGTTTTGGGGCTGGTTTCAGGATGTTTTGGGGATTATTTCAGGATTTTTTGGGGCTGGTTTCAGGATTTTTTGGGATGGTTTCAGGATGTTTTGGGGCTGGTTTCAGGATTTTTTGGGGCTGGTTTCAGGATTTTTTGGGATGGTTTCAGGATTTTTGGGGCTGGTTTCAGGATGTTTTGGGGCTGGTTTCAGGATTTTTTGGGGCTGGTTCCAGGCTGTTTTGGGGCTGGTTCCAGGGTTTTTTGGGATGATTTTTGGGGCTGGTTTCAGGATGTTTTGGGGCTGGTTTCAGGATTTTTTGGGGCTGGTTTCAGGATTTTTTGGGGATTATTTCAGGATTTTTTGGGGCTGGTTTCAGGATTTTGTGGAGCTGGTTTCAGGATGTTTTGGGGCTGGTTTCAGGATTTTGTGGGGCTGGTTTCAGGATTTTTTGGGGCTGGTTCCAGGATGTTTTGGGGCTGGTTTCAGGATTTTTTGGGGATGGTTTCAGGATGTTTTGGGGCTGGTTCCAGGATGTTTTGGGGCTGGTTTCAGGATTTTTTGGGGATTATTTCAGGATGTTTTGGGGCTGGTTCCAGGATTTTTTTGGATGGTTTCAGGATGTTTTGGGGCTGGTTCCAGGATTTTTTTGGGATGGTTTCAGGATTTTTTTGGGATTGTTTCAGGATGTTTTGGGGCTGGTTCTAGGATTTTTTGGGGATTATTTCAGGATTTTTTGGGGATTATTTCAGGATGTTTTGGGGCTGGTTCCAGGATTTTTTGGGGATTATTTCAGGATTTTTTGGGGCTGGTTTCAGGATGTTTTGGGGCTGGTTCCAGGATTTTTTGGGGCTGGTTTCAGGATTTTTTGGGATTGTTTCAGGATGTTTTGGGGCTGGTTTCAGGGTTTTTTGGGGCTGGTTCCAGGATTTTTTTTTGCCATTTTTTGGGATGGTTTCAGGATTTTTTGGGGATTGTTTCAGGATGTTTTGGGGCTGGTTTCAGGATTTTTTGGGATTATTTCAGGATTTTTTGGGATTATTTCAGGATGTTTTGGGGCTGGATTCAGGATTTTTTGGGGCTGGTTTCAGGATGTTTTGGGGCTGGTTCCAGGATTTTTTGGGGATTATTTCAGGATTTTTTGGGGATGGTTTCAGGATGTTTTGGGGCTGGTTCCAGGATTTTTTGGGATTGTTTCAGGATTTTTAGGGCTGGTTTCAGGGTTTTTTGGGGCTGGTTCCAGGAATTTTTTTTGCCATTTTTTGGGATGGTTTCAGGATTTTTTGAGGATTATTTCAGGATTTTTTGGGGCTGGTTCCAGGATGTTTTGGGGCTGGTTCCAGGATTTTTTGGGGCTGGTTCCAGGATGTTTTGGGGCTGGTTCCAGGATTTTTTGGGGATTATTTCAGGATTTTTGGGGGATTATTTCAGGATTTTTGGGGGATTATTTCAGGATTTTTTGGGGATTATTTCAGGATGTTTTGGGGCTGGTTTCAGGATGTTTTGGGGCTGGTTCCAGGATTTTTTGGGGATTATTTCAGGATGTTTTGGGGCTGGTTTCAGGATTTTTTGGGGATTATTTCAGGATGTTTTGGGGCTGGTTCCAGGATTTCTTTTGATGCTTTCGGGGTTTTTTTTTCCCCATTTCTCCTCACCTGCTGCTGGCCCTGCAGGCGCTGCTGCAGCTGCAGCCGCAGCTGGTTGGGCGCGCTCGGGGGGCGGCCGAGCGGCCGCGCCGCCGCCAGCCCCGCGTTGGGATTGTTGGGATGCGCCGGGAACGCTCCGCGGGCGGCGCCGGCCGCGGGAGGAAGAGGAGGAGGAGGAGGAGGAGGAGGAGGAGGAGGAGCGGCGGCCACGGCTGCGAAGGGCGGCTTCGGCCGCAGCATTCCCGGGAAATTCCCGCCGAGGTTGGAGCCGGGAGAGGCCGCGGAGGACGAGGAGGAGGAGGAGGAGGGAGGAGGAGGAGGAAGGAGGGAAGGGCTGGGAGAACATTCCGGGTTTCTGCTCCAGGAGCAGCGGCGGCGCCGGCGCTTGCTGGGGTTGGAATCGCTCGGTCAGCGCGTCCAGGCCGCCGCCCTGAGCGGGAAATGCGGGATCAGCGTGGGGAATCGCCTGCCCCACGTCCCTGCCCCTCCCAAAATCCCTCTGGAATCTCATCCCAAAATAGCCTTGGGTCCCAAAATCCCCTTGGATCCCAAAATCCCTCTGGAATCTCATCCCAAAATAGCCTTGGGTCCCAAAATCCCCTTGGATCCCAAAATCCCTCTGGAAACTCATCCCAAGATCCCTTTGGAGCCCAAAATCCATGCGGTGCCCCAATCCTAAAATCCACTTGGATCCCAAAATCCCTTTGGATCCCAAAATCCCTCTGGAATCTCGCCCCAAAATAGCCTTGGGTCCCAAAATCCCTTTGGATCCCAAAATCCCTCTGGAAACTCATCCCAAAATAGCCTTGGGTCTCAAAATCCCCTTGGATCCCAAAATCCCTCTGGAATCTCGCCCCAAAATAGCCTTGGGTCCCAAAATCCCTTTGGATCCCAAAATCCCTCTGGAAACTCATCCCAAAATAGCCTTGGGTCCCAAAATCCCTTTGGATCCCAAAATCCCTCTGGAAACTCATCCCAAAATAGCCTTGGGTCCCAAAATCCCTTTGGATCCCAAAATCCCTCTGGAAACTCATCCCAAAATCCCTTTGGAAACCAAAATCCCTTTCGATCCCAAAATCCCTCTGGAATCTCACCCCAAAATAGCCTTGGGTCCCAAAATCCCTTTGGATCCCAAAATCCCTTTGGAAACTCATCCCAAAATCCCTTTGGAGCCCAAAATCCATGCGGTGCCCCAATCCTAAAATCCACTTGGATCCCAAAATCCCTTTGGATCCCAAAATCCCTCTGGAATCTCGCCCCAAAATAGCCTTGGGTCCCAAAATCCCCTTGGATCCCAAAATCCCTTTGGAAACTCATCCCAAAATCCCTTTGGACACCAAAATCCCTTTGGATCCCAAAATCCCTCTGGAATCTCATCCCAAAATAGCCTTGGGTCCCAAAATCCCTTTGGAAACTCATCCCAAAATAGCCTTGGGTCCCAAAATCTCCTTGGATTCCAAAATCCCTCTGGAAACTCATCCCAAAATAGCCTTGGGTCCCAAAATCCCCTTGGAAACTCATCCCAAAATCCCCTTGGATCCCAAAATCCCTCTGGAATCTCATCCCAAAAATCCACTTGGATCCCAAAATCCCTTTGGATCCCAAAATCCCTTTGGAAACTCATCCCAAAATCCCTTTGGATCCCGAAATCCCTGCGGTGCCCCAATCCTAAAATCCACTTGGGTCCCAAAATCCCTTTGGATCCCAAAATCCCTCTGGAATCTCATCCCAAAATAGCCTTGGGTCCCAAAATCCCTTTGGATCCCAAAATCCCTCTGGAATCTCATCCCAAAATAGCCTTGGGTCCCAAAATCCCTTTGGATCCCAAAATCCCTTTGAAAACTCATCCCAAATTCTCCTTGGGTCCCAAAATCCCTTTGGAAACTCATCCCAAAATCCCTTTGGAGCCCAAAATCCCTTCAGATCCCAAAATCCTTTTGGAATCCCATCCCAAAATCCACTTGGGTCCCAAAATCCCTTCAGATCCTAAAATCCCGTTGGAACCCCATCCCAAATTCTCCTTGGATCCCAAAATCCCTGCGGTGCCCCAATCCTAAAATCCACTTGGGTCCCAAAATCTCCTTGGATCCCAAAATCCCTTCAGATCCTAAAATCCCTTTGGAATCTCATCCCAAAATCACCTTGGGTCCCAAAATCCCTTAGGAATCTCATCCCAAAGTAGCCTTGGGTCCCAAAATCCCTTCAGATCCCAAAATCCCTTCGGAGCCCCAATCCCAAAATCCACTTGGGTCCCAAAATCCCCTTGGGTCCCAAAATCTCCTTGGATCCCAAAATCCCTTCCGATCCCAAAATCCCTTTAGAACCCATCCCAAAATCCCTTTGACCCCAAAATCTCTTTGGAGCCCAATCCCAAAATCTTTTTAGAGTCTGATCCCAAAATGTCTTTAAAATCCAAAATGACTTTAGAATCCAAACCCTAAATCCTTTCAGATCCCAAAATCCCTTTGGAATCCCAAAATCTCTTTGGAGCCCAAAATCCCTTTGAACCCTGATCCCGAATTCTCTTTTCATCCCAAAATCTCTTTTCAAATCCCATCCCAAAATCTCCTAGGAGCCCAAAATCCTTTCAGATCCCAAAATCCCTTTGGAGCCCCAATCCCAAAATCTCCTTGGATCCCAAGATCTCTTTGCAGCCTGATCCCAAAATCCCTTCGGATCCCAAAATCCCTTTGAAGCCTCTAATCCCCAAATCCCTTTGGATCCCAAAATCTCTTCAAAATCCCAATCCTAAAATCCCTTCGCATCCCAAAGTCTCTGAAATCCCAATCCCAAAATCCCTTGAGAACCCAAATTCTCTTTGGAATCCCATCCCAAAATCTCCTTGGATCCCAAAATCTCCTTGGATCCCAAAATCCCTTTGGAATCCCATCCCAAAATCCCTTCAGATCCCAAAATCCCTTCGGAGCCACAATCCCAAAATCCCTTTGGAGTTTGTCGATGCCGAGGGCGCGGTCGATCTCGCCCAGCTCGGTCTCGTCCCTCCCGTTCAGGAATCTCCTTTCTCTCCATTTCTCCCCAATTTTTTTCCCCATTATTTCCCCAATTCTTCCCATTTCCCCCTGGTTTTTTCCCCACTTTTTTTCACTTTTTCCCCATTTTTCCCATTTTTTCCCCATTTTCCCCATTTTTCCCATTTTTTCCCCCACTTTTCCTGCCCAGACGAGTTTGTCGATGCCGAGCGCTCGGTCGATCTCGTCCTTCGCGCTCAGGACTCTCCTTTTTCCCCATTTCCCCTCGATTTCCCCCCCATTTTTCCCCATTTTCCCCCCATTTTTTTCCCTTTTTTTTTCCCATTTTTTCCCATTTTCCCATTTTTTTCCCATTTTTCCCATTTTTTTGCCCCTGGCCCTGGATGAGTTTGTCGATGCCGAGGGCGCGGTCGATCTCGCCCAGCTCGGTCTCATCCCTCGCGCTCAGGAATCTCCTTTTTCCCCCAGTTTTTTCCCCATTTCCCCGCTGATTTTTTCCCCACTTCTCCCATTTTTCCCCCATTTTTTCCCCATTTTTTCCCATTTTTTTCCCATTTTTCCCATTTTTCCCAGCCCGGACCTGGACGAGTTTGTCGATGCCGAGGGCTTGGTCGATCTCGTCCCTCGCGCTCAGGAATCTCCTTTTTCCCCCCAGATTTTTCCCCATTTCCCTGCTGGTTTTCCCCCCAATTTTTCCCCCATTTTTTTCCCATTGTTCCCATTTTTCCCGTTTTTTTCCCGGTTTTCCCGTTTTTTTGCCCCTGGACCTGGACGAGTTTGTCGATGCCGAGGGCACGGTCGATCTCGGCCAGCTCGGTCTCGTCCCTCGCGCTCAGGAATCTTTTTCCCCATTTCCCCTCGATTTTCCCCCATTTTTCCCCATTTTTCCCCATTTTCCCCCCATTTTTCCCCATTTTTCCCCATTTTCCCCCCAATTTTTCCCATTTTTCCCATTTTTTTTTCCCCTTTTTCCCATTTTTCCCGGCCGGCCCTGGACGAGTTTGTCGATGCCGAGGGCGCGGTCGATCTCGGCCAGCTCAGTCTCGTCCCTCGCGCTCAGGAATCTCCTTTTTCCCCAGTTTTTTCCCCATTTCCCTGCTGGTTTTCCCCCATTTTTCCCCCATTTTTCCCCCATTTTTTTCCCATTTTTTTCCCATTTTTTTTCCCGTTTTTTTCCCGGCCGGACCTGGAGGAGTTTGTCGATGCCGAGGGCGCGGTCGATCTCGCCCAGCTCGGTCTCGTCCCTCCCGCTCAGGAATCTCCTTTTTCCCCAGTTTTTTCCCCATTTCCCTGCTGGTTTTCCCCCATTTTTCCCCATTTTCCCCCCATTTTTTCCCATTTTTCCCATTTTTTTCCCATTTTTCCCATTTTTCCCGGCCGGACCTGGACGAGTTTGTCGATGCCGAGGGCGCGGTCGATCTCGCCCAGCTCGGTCTCGTCCCTCGCGCTCAGGAATCTCCTTTTTCCCCCAGTTTTTTCCCCATTTCTCTGCTGGTTTTTCCCCATTTTCCCCCCATGTTTTTCCCATTTTTCCCATTTTTTTTCCCGTTTTTTTTCCCGGCCGGACCTGGAGGAGTTTGTCGATGCCGAGGGCGCGGTCGATCTCGGCCAGCTCGGTCTCGTCGCGGGCGCTCAGGAAGGTCACGAGCTGCTCGAGCAGCGCCCGCTCCTCGCTGCGGCCCTCGGCGCCGCCCGGGAACAGCAGCTCCTCCAGCCTGCGGGAGCGCGGAAAGCTGGGAATTCCGGCCCGGAACAAACGGGAATTCGCAGCGGGGAAAAGGGGAATTCACAGCGGGGAAAACGGGGAATTCAGCCCTGGGAAAATGGGAATTCACAGCGGGGAAAATGGGAATTTACAGCTGGGAAAATGGGAATTCAGCCCTGGAAAAGTGGGAATTCACAGCGGGGAAAATGGGAATTTACAGCTGGGAAAATGGGAATTTACAGTTGGGAAAACACCTGGGAATTCAGCCCTGGAAAAGTGGGAATTCAGCCCTGGAAAAATGGGAATTCACAGCTGGGAAAATCTGGGAATCACAGCTGGGAAAATGGGAATTTACAGTTGGGAAAACACCTGGGAATTCAGCCCTGGAAAAGTGGGAATTCACAGCCGGGAAAACTGGGAATTCACAGCTGGGAAAATCTGGAAATCACAGCTGGGAAAATGGGAATTTACAGCTGGGAAAATGGGAATTCACATCTGGGAAAATCTGGGAATTTACAGCTGGGAAAAGTGTGAATTCACAGTGGGGGAAAAATGGGAATTCACACCGGGAAAATCTGGGAATTCACAGCTGGGAATGTGGGAATTGTCCCCTGGAAAGTGGGAATTCACAGGGGGGAAAATGGGAATTCACAGCAGGAAAACATCTGGGAATTCAGCCCTGGAAATCTGGGAATTCACAGCTGGGAAAATCTGGGAATTCACAGCTGGGAAAGTGGGAATTCATCTCTGGAAATCTGGGAATCACAGCTGTGAAAATGGGAATGCACAGCTGGAAAAGTGGGAATTCACCCCTGGGAAAATGGGAATTCACACCAGGAAAACACCTGGGAATTCAGCCCTGGAAATCTGGGAATTCACAGCCAGGAAAATCTGGGAATCACAACCGGGAAAACTGGAAATTCACAGCTGGGAAAATCTGGGAATCACAGCCACGAAAATCTGGGAATTCACAGCTGGGAAAATGGGAATTTACAGTTGGGAAAACACCTGGGAATTCAGCCCTGGAAAAATGGGAATTTACAGCTGGGAAAATGGGAATTTACAGCTGGGAAAATGGGAATTTACAGTTGGGAAAATGGGAATTCACATCTGGGAAAATGGGAATTTACAGTTGGGAAAACACCTGGGAATTCAGCCCTGGAAAAATGGGAATTCACAGCTGGGAAAATCTGGGAATCACAGCCGGGAAAACTGGGAATTCACAGCTGGGAAAATCTGGGAATTCACAGCTTGAAAAGCGGGAATTCAGCCCTGGAAAAATGGGAATTCACAGCTGGGAAAATCTGGGAATTCACAGCTTGAAAAGCGGGAATTCAGCCCTGGAAAAATGGGAATTCACAGCTGGGAAAATCTGGGAATTCATGCTGGGAAAATGGGAATTTACAGCTGAGAAAATCGGGAATTTGCAGCCGGGAAAATCTGGGAATTCAGCCCTGGAAAAATGGGAATTCACAGTTGGGAAAATCTGGGAATTCACAGCTGGGAAAATCTGGGAATTCACAGCTGGGAAAGTGGGAATTCATCCCTGGAAAAATGGGAATTCACAGCTGGAAAAGTGGGAATTCATCCCTGGAAAAATGGGAATTCACAGCTGGAAAAATGGGAATTCACAGCTGGAAAATCGGAAATTCAGCCCTGGAAAAACGGGAATTTACCCCTTGAGAAATGGGAATTCACAACAGGAAAAATGGGAATTCACAGCCAGGAAAATCTGGGAATTCACAGCCGGGAAACATTGGGAATTCCTGCCTGGAAAAACAGGAATTAACCCTTGGAAAACTGGGAATTCACAGCTGGAAATCTGGGAATTCACAGCTGGAAAAATGAGAATTCACGCCGGGAAAATCAGGAATTGATCCCTGGAGAAATGGGAAATTGGGAATTCAGCCCTGGAAATCTGGGAATTGGCACCTGGAAAAATGGGAATTCACAGCTGGAAAAGTGGGAATTCACAGCTGGGAAAATGGGAATTCACCGCTGGGAAAGTGGGAATTCATCCCTGGAAAAATGGGAATTCCTGCCTGGAAATCTGGGAATTCACACCAAGAAAAACCGTGGGAATTTTGGGAAAATTTGGGGAAAATCCTCGGGAATTTTGAGAAAATCCTTCAGAATTTTGGTGAAAACCTCGGGAATTCTGGGAAATTTTGGGGAATTTTGGGGAAATCCTCGGGAAATTTTGGGAATCCTCAGGAATTTTGAGAGAAAACCTCGGGAATTTTGACAAAAACGTTGGGAATTTTGGGGAAAAATATACAAGAATTTTGGGGAAATTTGGGGAATTTTAGGAAAAATCTCAGGAATTTTGGGAAAACCCTCTGGAATTTTGGAAAAACTTCAAGAATTTTAGGAAAACTCTTGGGAATTCTGGGAAAATCCTGGGATTTGGGGAATTTTGGGAAAAACCCCTCAGGAATTTTGGGGAAAGCCTGGGGAATTTTGGGGAAATCCTGGGAATTTTGGGAAAATTTTGGGAAAACTCTTGGGAATTTTGGGAATTTTGGGAAACCTTGGGAAATTTGGGAAAACCCCTCAGGAAATTTTGGGATTTTTGGGAAAACCTTCGGGAATTTTGGGAATTTTGGGAAAAAACCCTTCAGGAATTTTGGGAATCCTCAGGAATTTCGGGAAAACCCTTGGGAATTTTGGGGAAATTTTGGGAAAACTCTTGGGAATTTTGGGAATTTTGGAAAAGCTTGGGAATTTTGGGAAAACCCTTGGGAATTCTGGGAATTTTGGGGAAAACTTTCAGGAGTTTTGGGGGAATTTTGGGGAAAACCTTCAGGAATTTTGGGAAAACCCTGGAATTCTGGGAATTTTGGGAAAACCCTCAAGATTTTGGGGAATTTTAGGAAAAAACCCTTCAGGAATTTTGGGAATTCTGGAAAACCTTGGGAATTTTGGGAAAACCCTTGGGAATCTTGGGGATTTTGGGGAAAACTTTCAGGAATTTTGGGAATTTTGGGGAAAACCTTCAGGAATTTTGGGCAAAACCCCTGAGGAATTCTGGGAAATCATCAGGAAATTTGGGAATGTTGGGAAGAAACCCCCAGGAATTTTGGGAAAACCCTGGGGAATTTTGGGAAAATTTTGGGGAAACTCTTGGGAATTTTGGGAAAACACTGGGGAATTTTGGGAAAACCCTGGGGAATTTTGGGGAAATTTTGGGGAAACTCTTGGGAATTTTGGGAAAACCCTGGGGAATTTTGGGAAAACCCTGGGGAATTTTGGGGAAATTTTGGGGAAACTCTTGGGAATTTTGGGAAAACCCTGGGGAATTTTGGGGAAAACGTTCAGGAGTTTTGGGGAAATTTTGAGAAAAACTGTCAGGAATTCTGGGAATTTTGGGAAAAAACCCTTCAGGAATTTTGGGAAAACCCTTGGGAATTTTGGGGAAATTTTGGGAAAACTCTTGGGAATTTTGGGAAAAAAAATCAAGATTTTGGGGAATTTTAGGAAAAAACCCTTCAGGAATTTTGGGAAAACCCTGGGGAATTTTGGGGAAATCTGGGGAAAAACCTTCAGGAATTTTGGGAAAATTTTGGGAAAACCCTTGCGAATTTTGGGAAAAACCTTGAAAATTTCAGTGAATTTTGGGAAAAAACCCTTCAGGAATTTTGGGAATCCTCAGGAATTTTGGGAAAACCCTGGGGAATTTTGGGGAAATTTTGGGAAAACTCTTGGGAATTTTGGGAAAACCCTTGGGAATTTTGGGAAAATTTTGGGAAAACCCTTCAGGAATTTTGGGAATTTTGGAAAAGCTTGGGAATTTTGGGAAAACCCTTGGGAATCTTGGGGATTTTGGGGAAAACTTTCAGGAGTTTTGGGGGAATTTTGAGAAAAACCTTCAGGAATTTTGGGAATTTTGGGCAAAACCGCTGAGGAATTCTGGGAAATCATCAGGAATTCTGGGAATGTTGGGAAGACGCTGGGAATGTTGGGAATGTTGGGAATGTTGGGAACGTTGGGAGCACTCACGGGTCGCCCTTGGGGCGCGGCGCCGGCGCTGGATCCGCCCACGGCGGCGCCTCCGGAACGGCCCCGAGCGGCAGCGACAGCTCCGGCACCGCTGCGGACACAAAGGGAAAAGTGGGAATTCTTTCCCACAGACCGGGGGGAATTTGGGAATTTGGGGATTTTTTTGGGAATTTTTGGGGATTTTTTTGGGATTTTTGGGCATTTTTGGGGATTTTTTGGGGATTTTTGGGAGATTTTTTGGTGGTTTTTTGGGATTTTATGGGGATTTTCTGTGGATTTTTTTTTTGCGGATTTTTTGGGAATTTTTGGGGAATTTTTCGGGATTTTTGGGAGATTTTTTGGGGTTTTTTTGGGATTTTTGGGAGATTTTTTGGGGTTTTTGGGAATGGAATTTGAGGATTGTTGGGAATTGTTGGGAAGCGGCTCCGGAAGGGCCCCGAGCGGCAGCGACAGCTCCGGCACCGCTGCGGACACAAAGGGAAAAGTGGGAATTCTTTCCCACAGGCCGGGGATATTTGGGGATTTGGGGGAAATTTGGGAATTTTTGGGAATTTTTGAGGAGATTTTTTGGGGATCTTTTGGGATTTTATGGGGATTTTTTGGGAATTTTTTGGGGATTTTTGGGGGATTTTTGGGAAATTTTTTGGGATTTTTTGGGGAATTTTGGGGAATTTTTGGGGAATTTTGGAGGATTTTTTGGGAGATTTTTTGGGAAGTTTTGTGGATTTTTGGAAGATTTTCCAGGAATTTTTGGGGAATTTTTGGGGATTTTTGGGAGATTTTTTGTGGATTTTTTGAGGATTTTTTGAGGATTTTTGGGGACTTTTGGGGGATTTTTTGGGAGATTTTTTGGGTTTTCTTGGGAGATTTTTTGGGGAATTTTTGTGGATTTTTGGGGATTTTTTGGGGGATTTTTTGGGTTTTTTGGGGGATTTTATGGGGAATTTTTGTGGATTTTGGGGGATTTTTTTTGGGGAATTTTTGGGGGATTTTTTGGGATTTTTGAGGAATTTTTGGGGACTTTTTAGAGAATTGTTTGGGGAATTTTTGGGAGTTTTTCAGGATTTTGGGGGAATTTTTTGGGGGGTTTTGAGCAATTCTGGGGGAATTTTTTGGGGATATTTTGGGAGATTTTTTGGGGATTTTTTTGGATTTTATGGGGATTTTTTGGGAATTTTTGGAAGATTTTTTTGGTGTTTTTTTGGGATTTTTTGTGGATTTTTTTTTCGGATTTTTTGGGAATTTTTGTGGATTTTTTGTGGATTTTTGGGAGATTTTTGGGGGGTTTTTTGGGATGTTTGGGAGAGCTTTTGGGGTTTTTGGGAGATTTTTTGGGATTTTTTGAGGATTTTTTGAGGATTTTTGGGGACTTTTGGGGGATTTTTTGGGGACTTTTGGGGGATTTTTTGGGAGATTTTTGGGGTTTTCTTGGGAGATTTTTTGGGGAATTTTTGTGGATTATTTGGGGATCTTTGGGGGGATTTTTTGGGAATTTTTTAGGGATTTTACGGGGAATTTTTGTGGATTTTGGGGGATTTTTTGGGGAATTTTTGGGGATATTTTTCGGGATTTTTGAGGAATTTTTGGGGAATTTTTGGTGATTTTTTGGCAATTTTTAGGGAATTGTTTGGGGAATTTTTGGGAGTTTTTCAGAATTTTTGGGGAATTTTTTGGGAGGTTTTGGATTTTTTGGGGATTTTTGGGAGATTTTTTGGTGTTTTTTTGGGATTTTTTGTGGATTTTTTGCGGATTTTTTGGGAATTTTTGTGGATTTTTTGTGGATTTTTGGGAGATTTTTGGGAGATTTTTGGGGGTTTTTTGGGGATTTTGGGGGTTTTTTGGGTGATTTTTGGGGGGATTTTTTGGGGGTTTTTGGGGATTTTGGGGGGATTTTTTGGGATTTTTTTTGATTTTTGGGAGATATTTTGGGGTATTTTTGGGATTTTCTGGGGAATTTTGGGGGATTTTTTTGGGGATTTTTTGGGAGACTTTTTGGGGATTTTTTGGGGGATTCTGGGATTTTTTGGGGGATTTTTTTTTTAATTTTTTAGGAATTTTTGGGGGATTTTTGGGGAATTTTTGTGGATTTTTGGGAAATTTTTGGGGCTTTTCTTGGGATTTTTTTTTTAATTCTTGGTGATTTTTTGGGGATTTTCTTGGGAGTTTTGGGGGATTTTTTGGGGAATTTTTCGTATGTTTTGGGGAATTTTTGGGGATTCTTTGGGAGATTTTTGGGGGATTTTTGGGGGATTTTTTGGGGAATGTTGGGGAATTTTTTTTAATTTTTGGGGGGTTTTGGGAGATTTTTGGGGCGTTTTTTGGGATTTTTTTGGCAATTTTGGAGAATTTTTTGGGATTTTTTGGAGGGATTTCTGGGGGATTTTTTGCCATTTTTGGGGGATTTTTTGGGAATTGCTGGGGATTTTTTGGGATTTCTTGGGATTTTTCGGGGATTTTTTGAATGGAATTCGTGGGGATTTTTTGGGGATTTTTTTGTGGATTTTTTGAGGATTCTTGGGAATATTTGGGGGTTTTTTGGGGAATTTTTCAGAATTTTTGGGCAATTTTGGGGGATATTTTGGGGGAATTTTTGTGATTTTTTAGGATTTTTCTTTAATTTTCTTTTTTAATTCTTGGGGATTTTTTGGGGGGAGTTTTTGGGGATGGAATTTTTGGGAATTTCTGGGGATTTCTGGGGCTGGATTTTTTTGGGAATTTTGCAGAATTTTTCGGGAATTCTTTGGAATTTTTGAGGTGTTTTAGGAATTTTGGGGGATTTTTGGGGGATTTTTGGGGGATGGAATTTTGGGAATTTCTGGGGCATTTTGGGAATGGAATTTTGGGAAAATTGGGGGGAAATGGGGGGGAAAGGAATTTGGGGAATTTGGGGAATTTTTGGGGATTTTTGGGAATGGAATTTTGGGGAATTTTTGGGGATGGAATTTTTGGGTATTTTGGAGAATTTCTGGGAAATCCTTTGGAATTTCTGAGGTGTTTTGGGGATTTTGGGGGGATTTTTGGGGGGAATTTTTGGGGATGGAATTTTGGGAATTTTTGGGGCATTTTGGGAATGGAATTTTTGGGAATTTCTGGGGATTTCTGGGGATGGATTTTTTGGGAATTTTGCAGAATTTTTTGGGAATTCTTTGGAATTTTTGAGATGTTTCGGGAATTTGGGGGAATTTTTGGGGGGAATTCTTGGGGATTTTGGGGGAATTTTTTTGGGAATTTTTGGGGCATTTTGGGAATGGAATTTTGGGGAATTTTTGGGGATGGAATTTTTGGGAATTTTGGGGAATTACTGGGAAATCCTTTGGAATTTTGGGGAATTTTTGGGGGAGTTTTTGGAGATGGAATTTTGGGGAATTTTTGGGGCATTTGGGAATGGAATTTTGGGGAATTTTTGGGGATGGAATTTTTGGGAATTTTGGAGAATTTTTGGGAAATCCTTTGGAATTTTTGAGGTGTTTTGGGAATTTTGGGGGATTTTGGGGGGAATTTTTGGGGATGGAATTTTGGGAATTTTTGGGGCATTTTGGGAATGGAATTTTTGGGAATTTCTGGG
>NC_071532.1:111888567-111965013 GCF_026979565.1 Vidua chalybeata | reverse complement strand
ACTGGGAAAATTCTGGGATTAACTGGGAAAACTGCTGGGATTAACTGGGGAAAAGCCTGGGATCAGCTGGGAAAAATTTTGGGATCAACCAGGAAAAAGTCTGGGATTAACTGGGAAAAATTTTGGGATGAACCAGGAAAAAATCTGGGATTACCTGGGGAAAAATCAGAGATTAACTGGGGAAAAAAATCTGGGATTGACTGGGAAAATTCTGGGATTAACCGGGAAAAAGTCTGGGATTAACCAGGAAAATTCTGGGATCAGCTGAGGAAAATTCTTGGATTAACTGGGAAAATGTCTGGGATTAGCCAGGAAAATTCTGGGATTAGCTGGGAAAATGTTGGGATTAACCAGGAAAAAGTCTGGGATTAACTGGGAAAAACTCTGGGATTAGCTGGGAAAAAAACGGGATTAGCTGGGAAAATTTCTGGGATTAACTGGGGAGAATTCTGGGATTAGCTGGGAAAAATGTTGGAATTAACTGGGAAAAATGTTGGGATTAATTGGGAAAATTCTGGGATTAACCAGGGAAAAATTCTGGGATTAGCTGGGAAAAAATCTGGGATTAGTTGGGGAAAAGTCTGGGTTTAAGCGGGGAAAAAGTCTGGGATTAACCAGGAAAAGTCTGGGATTAGCTGGGGAAAAATCTGGGATTAGCTGGGGAAAAAGTTGGGATTAGCTGGGGAAAAAATCTGGGATTGACTGGGAAAATTCTGGGATTAACTGGGAAAATTCTGGGATCAGAGAGGAAAAATTTTGGGGTTAACTGGGAAACATTCTGGGATCCAGCAGGAAAATTCTGGGATTAGCTGGGAAAAAGTCTGGGATTAACCAGGGAAAAGTCTGGGATTAACTGGGGAAAAAATCTGGGATTAGCTGGGGAAAAAGTCTGGGATTAGCTGGGAAAATTTCTGGGATTAACTGGGAAAACATCTGGGATTAACTGGGAAAACATCTGGGATTAACTGGGAAAAATGCTGGGATTAAGCAGGGAAAAATGTTGGGATTAACTGGGAAACATTCTGGGATCCAGCAGGAAAATTCTGGGATTAGCTGGGAAAGAAGTCTGGGATTAGATGGGGTAAAAATCTGGGATTAACTGGGAAAAATGTTGGGATTAACTGGGGAAAAGTCTGGGATTAACCAGGAAAAAGTCTGGGATTAACTGGGGAAAAGTCTGGGATTAACTGGGAAAAATTCTGGGATTAACTGGGGAAAAGTCTGAGTTTAAACACGGAAAAAAATCTGGGATTAACCAGGAAAAGTCTGGGATTAACTGGGGAAAAATCTGGGATTGACTGGGAAAATTCTGGGATTGACTGGGAAAATTCTGGGATTAAGAAGGAAAAAGTCTGGGATTGACCAGGATAAAATTCTGGGATTAACTGGGAAAAATTTTGGGATGAACCAGGAAAAAGTCTGGGATTAACTGGGGAAAATTCTGGGATTATCTGGGGAAAAGTCTGGGATTAACCAGGAAAAATCTTGGGATCAAGCAGGAGAAATTTTGGGATCGACTGGGGAAAATTCTGGGATAAGGCAGAAAAAATCCTGGGAAAAATCTCGGGATCGGTCAGGAAAAATTCTGGGATCAACCGGGAAAAATTCTGGAATCGGCCAAATTCCAAATTCCCAAAATTCCCGAAGAAAAGAAGGAAAAATCCTGGGATCAGCCAGAGCCCAAATTCCTGGAATTCCCAAAGACAGAAAAATCCTGGATTCAGCCAAATCCAAAATTCCCAAGGAAATTCCCAGGGAAAAGAAGGAAAAATCCTGGAATCAGATCCCAAATTCCCAAAATTCCCAAAGAAAAGAAGGAAAAATCCTGGAATCAGATCCCAAATTCCCAAAATTCCCAAAGAAAAGAAGGAAAAATCCTGGAATCAGATCCCAAATTCCCAGAATTCCCAAAGAAAAGAAGGAAAAATCCTGGAATCAGATCCCAAATTCCCAGAATTCCCAAGGAAAAGAAGGAAAAATCCTGGAATCAGATCCCAAATTCCCAGAATTCCCAAAGAAAAGAAGGAAAAATCCTGGAATCAGACCCCAAATTCCCAGAATTCCCAAGGAAAAGAAGGAAAAATCCTGGAATCAGATCCCAAATTCCCAGAATTCCCAAAGAAAAGAAGGAAAAATCCTGGAATCAGACCCCAAATTCCCAAGGAAATTCCCAAAGAAAAGAAGGAAAAATCCTGGAATCAGATCCCAAATACCCAAAATTCCCAAGGAAAAGAAGGAAAAATCCTGGAATCAGATCCCAAATTCCCAAGGAAATTCCCAAAGAAAAGAAGGAAAAATCCTGGAATCAGATCCCAAATTCCCAGAATTCCCAAGGAAAAGAAGGAAAAATCCTGGAATCAGATCCCAAATTCCCAAGGAAATTCCCAAAGAAAAGAAGGAAAAATCCTGGAATCAGATCCCAAATACCCAAAATTCCCAAGGAAATTCCCAAGGAAAAGAAGGAAAAATCCTGGAATCAGATCCCAAATTCCCAGAATTCCCAAGGAAAAGAAGGAAAAATCCTGGAATCAGATCCCAAATTCCCAAAATTCCCAAGGAAAAGAAGGAAAAATCCTGGAATCAGATCCCAAATTCCCAGAATTCCCAAAGAAAAGAAGGAAAAATCCTGGAATCAGATCCCAAATTCCCAAAATTCCCAAGGAAAAGAAGGAAAAATCCTGGAATCAGATCCCAAATTCCCAAGGAAATTCCCAAGGGAAAGAAGGAAAAATCCTGGGATCAGCAAGAGCTCAAATTCCCAGAATTCCCAAAATTCCGAGGGCTCGCTCCAAACTCCAAATCCCCACCCAAAAATCCCCAAATCCCTCAGAAAATGTCAAATCCCAAAAAAAAAAAATTCCCAAAAAATCCCCCCCAAAATTCCCAAAAAAACCCTCAAGAATTTGGGAGGGATTTGGGAAGGAATTCCCGGCTTGGCTGAAATTCCCAGAAAATCCTTGGGAATGTCCAAGGAAATCTTGGAGCACCTCAAGATGATGGGATGGGAACGAAATTCCACAAATCCCACCCAAACCACTCTGGATCTCCAGGATTCCATGGTAATGGGAAGCCAAATCCAGGAGAATTCCCAGAAAATCTCTGGGAATGTCCAAGGAGATCTTGGAGCACCTCAAGATGATGGGATGGGAACGAAATTCCACAAATTCCACCCAAATCATTCCACATCTCCTGGATTCCATGAAAATGGGAAGCCAAATCCAGGAGAATTCCCAAAAAAATCCATGGGAATGTCCAAGGAACTCTTGGAGCACCTCAAGATCTCGGGATTGGAGCGGGACGGGACCAAAGATCCACAAATCCCCCCCAAACCATTCCAGAATTCCTGGATTCCATGGGAACAGGAACCCAAATCCCAGAGAATTCCCAGAAAATCTCTGGGAACGTCCAAGGAACTCTTGGAGCACATCAAGGTGGATCTCCAGGATTCCATGGGGAACAGGAACCCAAATCCCAGAGAATTCCCAGAAAATCTCTTGGAACGTCCAAGGAACTCTTGGAGCACCTCAAGATCTTGGGATTGGAGCGGGACGGGATCAAAGATCCACAAATCCCCCCCAAACCATTCCAGAATTCCTGGATTCCATGGGAACAGGAACCCAAATCCAGGAGAATTCCCCAAAAAATCCATGGGATCGTCCAAGGAGCTCTTGGAGCACCTCAGGATCTCGGGATTGGGGCGGGACGGGATCAAAGATCCACAAATCCCCCCCAAATCCCACCCAGGATTCCATGGGAATGGGGAGCAAAATCCAGGAGAATTCCCAGGAAATCTTTGGGAACGTCCAAGGAACTCTTGGAGCACCTCAAGATCTCGGGATTGGAGCGGGACGGGATCAAAGATCCACAAATCCCCCCCAAACCACTCTGGGTCTCCAGGATTCCACGGAAACGGGAACCCAAATCCAGGAGAATTCCCAGAAAATCTCTGGGAATGTCCAAGGACATCTTGGAGCACCTCAAGGTGGATCTCCAGGATTCCATGGGAACAGGAACCCAAATCCAGGAGAATTCCCAGAAAATCCATGGGATCGTCCAAGGAACTCTTGGAGCACCTCAAGATCTTGGGATTGGAGCGGGACGGGATCAAAGATCCACAAATCCCCCCCAAACCATTCCAGAATTCCTGGATTCCATGGGAACAGGAACCCAAATCCAGGAGAATTCCCAAAAAAAATCCATGGGAACGTCCAAGGAACTCTTGGAGCACCTCAGGATCTCGGGATTGGAGCGGGACGGGATCAAAGATCCACAAATCCCCCCCAAACCACTCTGGGTCTCCAGGATTCCACGGAAACGGGAACCCAAACTGGCGGCAATTCCCAGGAAAGCCGGGCTCTCCCCCGCACCCACCTGCGCCGTCGCCTCCATCTTGACCTCGTCGGCGGCCGGGATTTTGGGAAGCGGGGCCGGGCACGGCTCGGCCGCCTCGCCCTTCTCCGCCTTGACCTTGACGTCGTCCAGGCCGAGCGCCGGCGCCGGCGCCGCCTCCTTCTCGTCCTTGTCCAGGAGGTAGCGCAGCAGCTGGTGGTCCTTGCACTCCTTCTTCTTCTCCGCCTCGGCGCTCCCGCCGCAATTCCCGGCGCTCTCCTTCTTCTCCTCGCCGCCCGGCGCCGCCGCGGCCGAGGGGCTGCCCTCCTGCAGCAGCCGGTGCAGGATCTTGTGCCGCTCCGTCAGCGAGCTGTGCGAGGACGGGCACGCCGGCGCGGCGCCCCCGGCGATCCCGGCGCACGCCAAGGAGTCCTTGGAGGCGGCGGCGGCGGCGGCGTCGGCGTGGTGCCGCAGCTGCTGCTCGGCCGTGCTGGCCAGCAGCTGCACCAGCCGGTGGCTCGTGCCTTGGGGGCACTTCCCGGCGCCGTCGCCTCCCTCGGAGCCGTGCGCGATTCCCGGCTCCGGCGTTTTCTCGGCGCCGGCGTTCTCCGGGATCGTCTCGCCGAGGATGGAAGAGATCTCCTTGGCGTCCTTGGGCTCGGCTTTGCCGGCGCGGCCGGGGGAGTTCTGGGAGCTCGGCTGCCTCAAAAATCCCGCGTTGGCCGGAGGCTCCGGAGCGTTGGGAAAAGGCCGGGAATTCCCGGAGCACGAGGAGGAGGAGGAGGAGGAGGCCGGGGAGTGCACGGACGGCGAGAAAGGATTCCCGGCAGGAGCTCGGGATCTGGGAATCAAGCCCGGGCTGCCGCGGTGCCGCGGCGACAGGAACTGCGGCGCCGGAATTCCGGGGCTGTTCATGGGGGAGCTGCCGTGGGATAAAGGGTGGGAATTCCCGGGAGTTTGGCTTAAGGCAACGTTGGATCCCAGCGGATTCCCGAAATTGGCTTGGCCCGAGGCGGAATTCCCGGGATGAGGGGAGGGCGCGGCCATGACGGAGCCGTTGGATGGAGGGAGGGAAGGCGGCAGCGCCATTCCCGGTGCCGGAGGAACGTTGGGATTCACCCTGGGAAGGGCCATGCCCGGAGCGGGGGCGTCCTGGGGGGAGAGAATTCCCAAATCCCTGCGGGAGAAAAAAAAAACATGGAAAAAATCGGGGTTTCCGCGGTTTTTGGGGTTCCCCGAAGCAGTTCTGGCAGCTGGAATCCCAAAAATTCCCCTCTTGGAATTCTGGCTGGAAGGGGAGGAATCCCAAAAAATTTCCTGCTTGGAATTCCGGCTGCTCCGACCCATTTTCCGGGTCTGGAATTCCCAAATCCTGCTCTGAGAACAGCAGGAATCCCAAAAATTCCCTGCTCGGAATTCCGGCTGCTCCGACCCATTTTCCGGGTCTGGAATTCCCAAATCCTGCTCTGAGAACAGCAGGAATCCCAAAAATTCCCTGCCTGAAATTCCGGCTGCTCCGATCCTTTTTTTGGGTCTGGAAGTCCCAAATTCTGCTCTGGGAACTGCAGGAATCCCAAAAATTCCCCTCTTGGAATTCCGGTTGAAAGGAGGAATCCCAAAAATTCCCTGCTTGGAATTCCGGCAGAAAGGAGGAATCCCAAAAATTCCCTGCTCGGAATTCCGGTTGCTCCGACCCATTTTCCGGGTCTGGAATTCCCAAATCCTGCTCTGAGAACAGCAGGAATCCCAAAAATTCCCTGCTCGGAATTCCGGCTGCTCCGAAGCTTTTTTTGGGTCTGGAATTCCCAAATTCTGCTCTGGGAACAGCAGGAAGGAATCCCAAAAATTCCCCTCTTGGAATTCCGGTTGAAAGGAGGAATCCCAAAAATTCCCTGCTTGGAATTCCGGCTGGAAGGAGGAATCCCAAAAATTCCCTGCTGGGAATTCCAGCTGCTCCGACCCTTTTTGTGGGTCTGGAATTCCCAAATTCTGCTCCACCAACAGCAGGAATCCCAAAAATTCCCTGCTCGGAATTCCGGCTGCTCCGACCCTTTTGTCCAGGTCTGGAATTCCCAAATTCTGCTCTGAGAACAGCAGGAATCCCAAAAATTCCCTGCTGGGAATTCTGGCTGCTCCGACCCTTTTTTTGGGTCTGGAATTCCCAGATCAGCATTCCCACCATCCCAGCTCGGTTTTCCCACATTTCTGGGGTCGTTCCAGGACTCTCTGGACCCGTTCCAGAAGCTCCAGAGGATCATTTTTCCCGGGAATTGCGACAGAAATTCTTGGGAGGGGAAGATCCCAATTCCAGTCCCAACTCCAATCCTGATACTGATCCCAATCCCAATCCCAATTCCAGACCCAATCCTAATCCTAATTCCAATCCCAATCTCAGTCCCAATCCCAATTCCAGTCTTAATCCTAATCCTAATTCCAATCCCAGTCACAATCCCGATCCCGATCCCAATCCTGATCCCTATCCCAATTCCAATCCCAATTCCAAACCAAATCCCAACCCTAATCCTAATTCCAATCCAAATTCCAATCCCAATCCTAATCCCAATCCCAATCCCAATTCCCGACCCAATCCTAATCCTAATCCTAATTCCAGACCCAATCCCAAACCAAATCCCAGTCTTAATCCTAATTCCAATCCCAATCCAAATTCCAGTCCTAATACTAATCCCAATCCTAATCCTAATCCCAGTTCCAATCCCAATTCCAATCCCAATCCCAGTTCTAATCCAAATCCCAATTCCAGACAGAATCCCAATCCAAATCCCAATTCCAGACCCAATCCTAATCCTAATTCCAATTCCAATTCCAACACAAATCCCAATTCCAGACCCAATCCCAATCCAAATCCCAAACCCAGTCCTAATCCTAATCCTAAACCTAATCCCAATTCCAATCCCAGTCCCGATCCCAATCCCACCCCGGCACTGAGGACCCAGGCAATGCCTGGACGAGGCCAAGGCCAAATTTCCGGCAACAAATTCCTCACCCAGAGCTTGAAAACCCCTGGAAAAATTTTCCTTAGGAAACACCAAAATTCCCAAAACCTCCGGAATTCCGGGAAAAACTCAAAAGCGGGAAAAAAGAACGGCGGAAAAAAAAAAAAAAAAAAAACACAAACGTGGAAAAACCCAGGGCGGGATCAGCGCCTGGAGCTTCATCCCCGCCCCCTCCGGGTGAACCCCGGCGCCGCTCCCGGCCGGAATTCCGAGGAATTCCACTGAATTGTGTGGGATCGGAGGGAATTCCGTGGAATTCCGGGAATTGCCGTACCTGTCGATGACGTGGATGCCCATGATGAAGGGCTGCAGCTCCGGGCTCGAGGGGTAGCAGAGCTTGCACTTGGTGTGGGCGCTCAGCACGGAGCCGTCGCTCAGCGTGAAGCGGTACGAGGGGCTGAAGGCCGTGCCCCGCGTCATCACTGGGGGGAAAAACAGAGAATTCCATGGAAAAATGTGGGAAAATCCCCAAAAAAATCCCAATCCAATCCCAAAAACCCCAATTCAAAGGAAATCTGATCCCAAAAACCCCAACAGGGCACAGGGAGGATCAGCACGGAGCCGTCGCTCAGCGTGAAGCGGTACGAGGGGCTGAAGGCCGTGCCCCGCGTCATCACTGAGGGGGGAAAAACAGAGAATTCCAGGGAAAAATGTGGGAAAATCCAAAAAAACCCCAAGAAAATCCCATGAAAATCCTAAAAATCTTGATAGGACAAAGGGACGTCCGGCACGGAGCCGTCGCTCAGCGTGAGAGGGGAGGAGTGGCTGAAGGCCGTGGCGGGGTCATCACTGAGGGGGAAAACAAAGAATTCCAGGGAAAATATGGGGAAAATCCCCCAAAAAATCCCAATCCAATCCTAAAAACCCCAATTCTATGGAAATCTGATCCCAAAAACCCCAATCCAATGGAAATCTGATCCCAAAAACCCCAACAGGGCTCAGGGAGGATCAGCACGGAGCCGACGCTCAGCGTGAAGGGGAATGAGGGGCTGAAGGTGGAACTGGGATCATCACTGAGGGGAAAAACATGGAATTCCATGAAAACTCCTGGGAAAAATCCCATGAAAATCCCAAAAAAATCCAAATCCAATCCCACAATCCCAAATCCAATGGAAATCAATCCCAAAAATTCCTAAAAGGACCCAGGGAGGATCAGCACGGAGCCGTCGCTCAGCGTGAGGGGAATGAGGGGCTGAAGGTGGAACTGGGATCATCACTGAGGGGAAAAACATGGAATTCCAGGAAAATCCTGGGAAAATCCTGAGAAAATCCTGAGAAAATCCCAATCCAATCCCAAAAACCCCAATCCAATGGAAATCTGATCCCAAAAACCCCAACAGGATGCAGGGAGGATCAGCACGGAGCCATCGCTCAGCATGAGGGGAATGAGCGGCTGAAGGTGGAGCCAGGGTCATCACTGAGGGGAAAAACACCTAAATCCCAGGGAAATCCCAGAAAAATCACCGGAAATCCTGAGAAAATCCCAAAAAAATCCTGATCCAATCCTAAAAAGCACAATTCAAAGGAAATCTGATCCCAAAAACCCCAACAGGGCACAGGGAGGATCAGCACGGAGCCGTCGCTCAGCGTGAGGGGAATGAGGGGCTGAAGGTGGAATCGGGGTCATCACTGAGGGGAAAAACACCTAAATCCCAGGGAAATCCCAGAAAAATCACCGGAAATCCTGAGAAAATCCCAAAAAAATCCTGATCCAATCCTAAAAAGCACAATTCAAAGGAAATCTGATCCCAAAAACCCCAACAGGGCACAGGGAGGATCAGCACGGAGCCGTCGCTCAGCGTGAAGCTGACGAGGGGCTGAAGGCCGTGCCCCGCGTCATCACTGGGGGGAAAAACAGAGAATTCCAGGGAAAAATGTGGGAAAATCCCAAAAAAACCCGAAAAAAATCCCAAGAAAATCCTAAAACTCTCAATAGGATAAAGGGACGTCCGGCACGGAGCCGTCGCTCAGCGTGAAGCGGTATGAGGGGCTGAAGGCCGTGCCCCGCGTCATCACTGGGGGGGAAAAACAGAGAATTCCAGGGAAAAATGTGGGAAAATCCCAAAAAAAATCCTGATCCAATCCCAAAAACCCCAATTCAATGGGAATCTGATCCCAAAAACCCCAACAGGGCACAGGGAGGATCAGCACGGAGCCGTCGCTCAGCGTGAAGCGGTACGAGGGGCTGAAGGTGGGGCTGGGATCATCACTGAGGGGAAAAACATGGAATTCCAGGAAAAAACCTGGGAAAATCCCATGAAAATCCTAAAAAAATCCCAATCTAATCCCAAAAACCCCAATCCAATGGGAATCTGATCCCAAAAACCCCAACAGGGCACAGGGAGGATCAGCACGGAGCCGACACTCAGCGTGAGGGGAATGAGGGGCTGAAGGTAGAGCCGGGGTCATCACTGAGGGGAAAAACACCTAAATCCCAGGGAAATCCCAGAAAAATCAACGGAAATCCTGAGAAAATCCAAAAAAAATCCCAATCTAATCCCAAAATCCCCAATCCAATGGAAATCTGATCCCAAAAACCCCAGCAGGGCACAGGGAGGATCAGCACGGAGCCGTCGCCCAGCGTGAGGGGAATGAGGGGCTGAAGGTGGAATTGGGATCATCACTGAGGGGAAAAACATGGAATTCCATGAAAATCCTGGGAAAATCCCATGAAAATCCTAAAAAAATCACAATCTAATCCCAAAACCCCCAGTTCAATGGAAATCAACCCCAAAAATTCCTAAAAGGACCCAGGGAGGATCAACACGGAGCCATCGCTCAGCGTGAGGGGAATGAGGGGCTTGAGACCGCGCCAGGGGTTTCACTGAGGGGAAAACACAGAATTCGAGGAAAATACTGGGAAAAATCCTGAAAAAATCCCAATCTAATCCCAAAAACCCCAATCCAATGGGAATCTGATCCCAAAAACCCCAGCAGGGCACAGGGAGGATCAGCACGGAGCCGTCGCCCAGCGTGAGGGGAATGAGGGGCTGAAGGTGGAACTGGGATCATCACTGAGGGGAAAAACATGGAATTCCAGGAAAAATCCTGGGAAAATCCTGTGAAAATCCCAAAAATATCCCAATCCAATCCCAAAATCCCCAATCCAGTGGGAATCTGATCCCAAAAATTCCTAAAAGGACCCAGGGAGGATCAACACGGAGCCGTCGCTCAGCGTGAGGAGTATGAGGGGCTCGAGACCGCGCCAGGGGCTTCACTGAGGGGAAAACACAGAATTCCAGGAAAATACTGGGAAAAATCCTGAAAAAATCCCAATCCAATCCTAAAAAAACCCAATTCAATGGAAATCTGATCCCAAAAACCCCAACAGAGCACAGGGAGGATCAGCACGGAGCCGTCGCTCAGCGTGAGGGGAATGAGGGGCTGAAGGTGGAACTGGGATCATCACTGAGGGGAAAAACATGGAATTTCAGGAAAATCCTGGGAAATTCCTGTGAAATCCCAAAAATATCCCAATCCAATCCCAAAAACCCCAATTCAATGGGAATCTGATCCCAAAAATTCCTAAAAGGACCAGGGAGGATCAGCACGGAGCCGTCGCTCACCGTGAGGGGAATGAGGGGCTGAAGGTGGGGCTGGGATCCTTACTGTGGGAAAAACATGGAATTCCATGAAAATCCTGGGAAAAAATCCTGAGAAAATCCTGAGAAAATCCCAATCAAACCCAAAAACCCCAGTTCAATGGAAATCTGATCCCAAAAATTCCTAAAAGGACCCAGGGAGGATCAACACGGAGCCGTCGCTCAGCGTGAGGGGAATGAGGGGCTTGAGACCGCGCCAGGGGCTTCACTGAGGGGAAAACACAGAATTCCAGGAAAATACTGGGAAAAATCCTGAAAAAATCCCAATCCAATCCCAAAAACCCCAATCCAATGGCAATCTGATCCCAAAAACCCCAACAGGGCACAGGGAGGATCAGCACGGAGGCGTCGCTCAGCATGAGGGGAATGAGGGGCTGAAGGTGAGGCTGGGATCATCAGTGACGGGAAAAACATGGAATTCCAGGAAAAATCCTGGGAAAATCCTGTGAAAATCCCAAAAATATCCCAATCCAATCCCAAAATCCCCAATCCAATGGAAATCTGATCCCAAAAACCCCAACAGGGCACAGGGAGGATCAGCACGGAGCCGTCACTCAGCGTGAGGGGAATGAGGGGCTGAAGGTGGAATCGGGGTCATCACTGAGTGGAAAAACACCTAAATCCCAGGGAAATCCCAGAAAAATCACCGGAAATCCTGAGAAAATCCAAAAAAAATCCTGATCCAATCAAAAAAACCCAATTCAATGGAAATCTGATCCCAAAAACCCCAGCAGGGCACAGGGAGGATCAGCACGGAGCCGTCGCTCAGCGTGAGGGGAATGAGGGGCTGAAGGTGGAATCGGGGTCATCACTGAGGGGAAAGACACCTAAATCCCAGGGAAATCCCAGAAAAATCACCGGAAATCCTGAGAAAATCCAAAAAAAATCCCAATCTAATCCCAAAATCCCCAATCCAATGGAAATCTGATCCCAAAAATTCCTAAAGGGACCCAGGGAGGATCAGCACGGAGCCGTCGCTCACCATGAAGCGGTACAAGGGGTTAAGGGTGGGGCTGGGATCATCACTGAGGGGAAAAACATGGAATTCCATGAAAATCCTGGGAAAATCCTGAGAAAATCCTCAAAAAATCCCAATCCAATCCCAAAAACCCCAATCCAATGGGAATCTGATCCCAAAAACCCCAACAGGGCACAGGGAGGATCAGCACGGAGCCATCGCTCAGCGTGAGGGGAATAAGGGGCTGAAGGTGGGGCTGGGATCATCACTGAGGGGAAAAACATGGAATTCCAGGAAAATCCTGGGAAAATCCTGAGAAAATCCCAAAAAATCCTGATCCAATCCCAAAAACCCCAATCCAATGGAAATCTGATCCCAAAAATTCCTAGAAGGACCCAGGCACGATCAGCATGGAGCCATCACTCAGCGTGAGGGGAATGAGGGGCTCGAGACCGCGCCAGGGGCTTCACTGAGGGGAAAACACAGAATTCCAGGAAAATACTGGGAAAAATCCTGAAAAAATCCCAATCCAATCCCAAAAACCCCAATCCAATGGGAATCTGATCCCAAAAACCCCAGCAGGGCACAGGGAGGATCAGCACGGAGCCATCGCTCAGCGTGAAGCCAGCGAGGGGCTCAAGGCCGTGCCCCGCATCCTCTCTGAGGGAAAAATCGCTGAATTCCAAGAAAAAACACGGAAAAACCCCGCCAAAATCCCTCAACGACCCCAAAACCTCACACCACCCCCAAAAATCCATCTTACCATCACCACCTCGCAAAAAAAACACCCCAAACTCTCCCCAAAAACCAACTCCCACAGGCCGATCCCGCCAAAACGGCGCCGCCATTTTCTCCTGCGCTTCCCAACCCCGCAACGGGGTGGGGGGGGGGGGGGGGGGGGCGGCGAGAAAAAAAACCCCAAAAATCCGTGGATTTCTCCCCGATTTTTGCCGGGAGAAGATTCCCAAAGGGAAAAGGCGTCGGGTACCTTCCTGAAAGAGCTGCTTGGCGTAGGAGGGCTCGCGGCCCTGGGGCTGGAAGAAGGCGTAGATGCATTTCCGCACCAGATCCTCCCAGCCCGTCCGGCCGGCGGCGCGCAGCGAGCTGGTGTCGATGGAGATGATTTTTCCTGGGAAAAGGAGAGGGAGGGAGGGAGGGAGGGAGGGGAATTTTGGGGGAGGGGGGGGGGGATTTGGGATTTCGGCATTGGGAATGGGATGGGGTTGAGGGTTTGCGGATCCCGTCCCAAATGGCTCTGGGATTCTTGGATCAAGGACGGGGCAAAATCCAACCCAGGAGGGATTTTTTTATGGAATTCAGAAATGGAAAAGGGAAGGGAGATCCCCAAGATTCCACAGGAATTCCCAAAATTCCTTCCCTGAGAGGAGTTGGGATGGGGATGGATCCAATGCCGGGCTGGAAGAGCTGGGAATGGAGGGAATTCCCTGGAAAAGGGGAGAAATTCGGGAAAGAATTCCCGTTTGGGCTGGAATTCCTGAAGAATCTCTGGGAGTGTGCAAGGAAAGGTTGGAGCACCCTGGGATGGGAATGGGATGGGATTGAAGCTCCAGGGATCCCATCCCAAACCACTCCGGGATTCTGGGATCCAGGACACTCAGGATCCATCCCAAGGGATTTTTATGGAATTCAGAAATGGAAAAGGGAAGGGAGATCCCCAAAATTCCAAAGGAATTTCTAAAATTCCTTTCCTGAGAGGAGTTGGGATGGGGATGGATCCATGGGGATGGCTGGGAGAGCTGGGAATGGAGGGAATTCCCAGGGAGAAAATTGGGAAGGAATTCCCATTTGGGATGGAATTCCCAGAGAATTCATGGGAGGGCCCAAGGAAAGATTGGGGCAACCTGGGATGGGAATGGGATGGGATTGAAGCTCCAGGGATCCCATCCCAAACCATCCCGGGATTCTGGGATCCAGGACACTCAGGATCCATCCCGAGGGATTTTTATGGAATTTGGGGATGGAAAAGGGAAGGGAGATCCCCAAGATTCCACAGGAATTCCCAAAAATCCTTCCCTGAGAGGAGTTGGGATGGGGATGGATCCATGGGGATGGCTGGGAGAGCTGGGAATGGAGGGAATTCCCAGGGAAAATGGGGAGGAGTTTGGGAAGGAATTCCCGTTTGGGCTGGAATTCCCAGAGAATCCCTGGGAGTGCCCAAGGAAAGGCTGGAGCAGCCTGGGATCGGAATGGGATGGGACTGAAGCTCCAGGGATCCCATCCCAAACCACTCCGGGATTCTGGGATCCAGGACACTCAGGATCCATCCCGAGGGATTTTTATGGAATTCAGGGATGGAAAAGGGAAGGGAGACCCTTCCTGGAGTCCCAAATTCCCAGTGAAGCCCCTGGATCCCGAAATTCCTTCCCGGAGAGGAGCTGGGATGGGGATGGATCCAAGGGCAGGCTGGGAGAGCTGGGAATGGAGGGAATTCCCAGGGAGAAATTTGGGAAAGAATTCCCATTTGGGCAGGAATTCCCAGAGAATCCCTGGGAGTGTCCAAGGAAAGGTTGGAGCACCCTGGGATTGGGACTCAAGGTCCGTGGATCCCATCCCAAACCATCCTGGGATTTTGGGATCCAGGACACTCAGGATCCATCCCAAAAATTGTTTTGATGGGATTCGGGGATGGAAAAGGGAAGGGAGACCCTTCCTGGAGTCCCGAATTCCCGGGAATGTTTGGGACGTACCTGTGGTGTCCTGCTTGGTGACGAAGGACTCGGCCGGGGCCGGGGCGGCCGGGCGTGGCAACCTCCGGGCGATGCAGATCAGACACGACTGGAAATCTGGGAAAAACACCGGGAAAAACACCGGGAATGCCGGAACCGTCCCGGCTCCGAGTTCAAATCCCGCTCCCGGATTGGATTCCCTGCCCTGGAAGTGTTTTTTCCTGGAGGAATTCTCCATCCCCGCTAAGGAAAGGGGATTGGATTCCCTGAAATTCCCCGGGAAAAGCTTGGAGGGATTAACTGGGGGGGGTTCTGGGATGTGGTGGAGTTGGGATCATGGAATTCCAGGTTGAAGCAGGGATTGTTGGGATTTGGTCCTAAAACATCGGGATTTGGCCCTTCCGGGCAGGAGATCCTGCGGGAATTGTGGGATTCATCCCGGGAATGTGGTGGGAAAAAAGGGATGGGACGGGGAAAAGGGGACGCGGAGTGGGAGAGCGACGAGGGATCCGGCCCGGCCCCAATCCCAATCCCGGACCTGCATTCCCAGCCCATCCCCACTGTGCTCCATCCCATCCCGTCCCAATCCCATCCCAATCCTGCACTGCATTCCCAATCCCAATCCCAATCCCAATCCCAATCCTGCACTGCATTCCCAATCCCAGTCCCAATCCCAATCCTAATGCTACACTGCATTCTCAATCCCAGTCCCAATCCTGCACTGCATTCCCAATCCCAGTCCCAATCCCAGTCCCAATCCCAGTCCCAATCCCAATCCTGCACTGCATTCCCAATCCCAATCTCATCCCAATCCCAATTTCATCCCAATCCCAATCCCAATCCTGCACTGCATTCCCAATCCCAATCTCATCCCAATCCCAATTTCATCCCAATCCCAATCCCAATCCTGCACTGCATTCCCATCCCAATCCCATCCCAATTCCAATCCTGCATTCTCATCCCAATCCCAATGCAAATTCTCTTCCATCAAACCCCAATCCCAACCTCAATCTCAACCCCAATCCCAACCCCAATCCCAATCCCAACCCCAATCCTAATCCCGATCCCAACTCAATCCCAACCCCAGACCCAACCCCAATCCCATCCCAATCCAAATTCTCTTCCATCAAACCCCAATCCCAACCTCAACCTCAACTCCAATCCCAACCCCATCCCAAATTCTCTTCCATCAAACCCCAATCCCAACCCCAACCCCATCCCAATCCAAATTTTCTTCCATCAAATCCCAACCACAATCCCAATCCCAACCCCAACCCCATCCCAATCCAAATTCTCTACCATCCAATCCCAATCCCAATCCCAACCTCAACCTCAACTCCAATTCCAATCCCAATCCCAACCGCAATCCCAATCCCGATCTCAACCCTGATCTCAATCTCAATCCCAACCCAATCCCAACCTCAATCCCAACCCCATCTCAATCCAAATTCTCTTCAATCCAATCCCAATCCCAACCCCAATTCCAGTCCCAATCCCAACCCCAATCCCATCCCAATCTCAACCTCAACCTCAACTCCAATTCCAATTCCAATCCCAATCCCAACCCAATCCCAACCCCATCCCAATCCGAATTCTCTTCCATCCAATCCCAATCCCAACCTCAACCTCAACTCCAATTCCAATTCCAATCCCAATCCCAATCCCAACCCCAACCCCATTCCCATCCCAATCCGAATTCTGTTCCATCCAATCCCAATCCCAACCTCAACCTCAACTCCAAATCCAATCCCAATCCCAACCTCAAACTCAACTCCAATTCCAATCCCAACCGCAATCCCAATCCCAATTCCGATCTCGATCCCGATCTCAATCCCAATCCCAACCCAATCCCAACCCCAACCCCAACCCCATCCCAATCCAAATTCTCTTCCATTCAATCCCAATCCCAACCTCAACCTCAACTCCAACTCCAATCCCGATCTCAATCCCAATCTCAATCCCGATCCCAATCCCAACCCAATCCCAACCCCAACCCCAACCCCATCCCAATCCAAATTCTCTTCCATCCAATCCCAATCCCAACCTCAACCTCAACTCCAATTCCAATCCCAATCCCAACCTCAACCTCAACTCCAACTCCAATCCCGATCTCAACCCCAATCCCGATCCCAATCCCGATCCCAATCCCAATCCCAATCCCAATCCCAACCCCAATCCCAATCCGAGTTCTCTTCCCCGCGATGCCGAGCCGGCCCCGCCGGCGCCGCACCCTCTCCCTCCTCCTGGAAGGCGCGGGGCTGGCTGACGGTGAAGCACTGCATGGCCTCGTAGCGCTGCCGCAGCTCCGCCTGCTCCGCGCCCGCCTCGTCCGGCGGCCGCACCAGCATCCGGCACTGGAACGTGCGGCTGCCGCGGCGCGACGGCTCCTGCGGCCACGGAACCCCGTTCACTGGGAAAAACGGGAAAAAAACGGAATTAGGGACAGGGGAGTGATCCCAAAGATCCCCGGGATCTGGGGTTCCACACCAGCATCCGGCACTGGAACGTGCGGCTGCCACGGCGCGACGGCTCCTGCGGCCACGGAACCCCGTTCACTGGGGAAAAACCCGGGAAAAAAACGGGAATTAGGGACAGGGGAGTGATCCCAAATCATGGAATTCCCAAAGATCCCCGGGATCTGGGGTTCCACACCAGCATCCGGCACTGGAACGTGCGGCTGCCGCAGCGCGACGGCTCCTGCGGCCATGGAACCCCGTTCACTGGGGAAAAACCCGGAAAAAAAACGGGAATTAGGGACAGGGGAGTGATCCCAAAGATCCCCGGGATCTGGGGTTCCACACCAGCATCCGGCACTGGAACGTGCGGCTGCAGCGGCGCGACGGCTCCTGCGGCCACGGAACCCCGTTCACTGGGGAAAAACCCGGAAAAAAAACCGGGAATTAGGGACAGGGGAGTAATCCCAAATCATGGAATTCCCAAAGATCCCCGGGATCCGCAGGATCTGCGGCACGGAACGCCGTTCACTGGGAAAAAAGGGAAAAAACAGGAATTAGGGACAGGGGAGTGATCCCAAATCATGGAATTCCCAAAGATCCCCGGGATCTGCAGGATCTGCGGCCACGGCACAAAATTCACTGGGGAAAAACGGGAAAAAAACGGGAATTAGGGACATGGGAGTGATCCCAAAGATCCCCGGGATCCGGGGTTCCACACCAGCATCCGGCACTGGAACGTGCGGCTGCCGCGGCGCGACGGCTCCTGAGGCCACGGAACCCCGTTCACTGGGAAAAACGGGAAAAAAAAACGGGAATTAGGGACATGGGAGTGATCCCGAATCGTGGAATTCCCAAAGATCCCCGGGATCCGGGGTTCCACACCAGCATCCGGCACTGGAACGTGCGGCTGCCGCGGCGCGACGACTCCTGCGGCCACGGAACCCCTTTCACTGGGAAAAACGGGAAAAAAAAACGGGAATTAGGGACAGGGGAGTGATCCCAAATCGTGGAATTCCCAAAGATCCCCGGGATTTAAGGAACCAGGATGGGATCAATCCACTCAGAATTCCCAAAGATCCCCGGGATCCGCAGGATCTGCGGCCATGGGACAAAGTTCACTGGGAAAAACGGGGAAAAAAATGGGAATTAGGGACAGGGGAGTGATCCCAAATCATGGAATTCCCAAGGATCCCCGGGATCTGCAGGATCTGCGGCCACGGCACAAAATTCACTGGGAAAAACGGGAAAAAAAACGGGAATTAGGGACACGGGAGTGATCCCAAATCATGGAATTCCCAAGGATCCCCGGGATCCGCAGGATCTAAGGCTACGGAATGCCGTTCACTGGGAAAAACGGGAAAAAACGGGAATTAGGGACAGGGGAGTGATCCCAAATCATGGAATTCCCAAAGATCCCCAGGATCTGCAGGATCTGCAGGCACGGCACGCCGTTCACTGGGAAAAACCCGGAAAAAAATGGGAATTAGGGACACGGGAGTGATCCCAAATCGTGGAATTCCCAAAGATCCCCGGGATCCGCAGGATCTGCGGCCACAGCACGCCGTTCACTGGGAAAAACGGGAAAAAACGGGAATTAGGGACAGGGGAGTGATCCCAAATCGTGGAATTCCCAAAGATCCCCAGGATCTGCAGGATCTGCGGCCACAGCACGCCGTTCACTGGGAAAAACGGGAAAAAACGGGAATTAGGGACAGGGGAGTGATCCCAAATCGTGGAATTCCCAAAGATCCCCAGGATCTGCAGGATCTAATGCTACGGCGCCCCGTTCACTGGGAAAAACGGGAAAAAAATGGGAATTAGGGACAGGGGAGTGATCCCGAATCATGGAATTCCCAAGGATCCCTGGGATCCGCAGAATCTGCGGCCACGGGACAAAGTTCACTGGGAAAAACGGGAAAAAATGGAATTAGGGACAGGGGAGTGATCCCAAATCGTGGAATTCTCAAAGATCCCCGGGATTTAAGGAACCAGGATGGGATCAATCCACTCAGAATTCCCAAAGATCCCCGGGATCCGCAGGATCTGCGGCCATGGGACAAAGTTCACTGGGAAAACCCGGAAAAAATGGGAATTAGGGACAGGGGAGTGATCCCAAATCGTGGAATGCCCAAAGATCCCCGGGATCTGCAGGATCTGCAGCCACGGCACAAAATTCACTGGGAAAAACCCGGAAAAAATGGAATTAGGGACAGGGGAGTGATCCCAAATCGTGGAATTCCCAAAGATCCCCGGGATTTAAAGAACCAGGATGGGAACAAGCCACTCATAATTCCCAAAGATCCCCGGGATCTGCAGGATCTGCGGCCATGGGACAAAGTTCACTGGGGAAAAACCCGGAAAAAACGGGAATTAGGAACAGGGCAGTGATCCCAAATCATGGAATGCCCAAAGATCCCCAGGATCCGCAGGATCTGCGGCCACGGCGCCGCGGTCACTGGAAAAAACGGGAAAAAAAACGGGAATTAGGGACATGGGAGTGATCCCAAAGATCCCCGGGATCCGGGGTTCCACACCAGCATCCGGCACTGGAACGTGCGGCTGCCGCAGCGCGACGGCTCCTGCGGCCACGGAACCCCGTTCACTGGGGAAAACCCGGAAAAAAAAACGGGAATTAGGGACAGGGGAGTGATCCCAAATCGTGGAATTCCCAAAGATCCCCAGGATCTGCAGGATCTGCGGCCACGGCGCCGCGGTCACTGGGAAAAACGGGAAAAGAACGGGAATTAGGGACAGGGGAGTGATCCCAAATCGTGGAATTCCCAAAGATCCCCAGGATCTGCAGGATCTAAGGCTACGGCACCCCGTTCACTGGGAAAAACGGGAAAAAACGGGAATTAGGGACAGGGGAGTGATCCCAAATCGTGGAATTCCCAAAGATCCCCGGGATCTGCAGGATCTGCGGCCACGGCGCCGCGGTCACTGGGAAAAACGGGAAAAGAACGGGAATTAGGGACAGGGGAGTGATCCCAAATCGTGGAATTCCCAAAGATCCCCAGGATCTGCAGGATCTAAGGCTACGGCACCCCGTTCACTGGGAAAAACGGGAAAAAACGGGAATTAGGGACAGGGGAGTGATCCCAAATCGTGGAATTCCCAAAGATCCCCAGGATCTGCAGGATCTGCGGCCACGGCGCCGCGGTCACTGGGAAAAACAGGAAAAGAACGGGAATTAGGGACAGGGGAGTGATCCCAAATCGTGGAATTCCCAAAGATCCCCGGGATTTAAGGAACCAGGATGGGATCAATCCACTCAGAATTCCCAAAGATCCCCGGGATCCGCAGGATCTGCGGCCATGGGACAAAGTTCACTGGGAAAAACGGGAAAAAAAACGGGAATTAGGGACAGGGGAGTGATCCCAAATCGTGGAATTCCCAAAGATCCCCGGGATCTGCAGGATCTGCAGCCACGGGACAAAATTCACTGGGAAAAATGGGAAAAAAATGGGAATTAGGGACAGGGGAATTCCCAAAGATCCCTGGGTGGATTTTAAATTAAAGAGGATAATAAACATAGAAGTAAAATTAAAAATAAAAATAAAATGGAATTAAAATTTAAATAATAGTAAAATGAGCGTAAAACTAAAATGAATCAAAAATATGAATAAAATAAATGAAAATAAAAATAATCATTAAAATAAAATTTAAATAAGCATAAAAATTTAAAAAAATGAAAATAACTATAAAAATATTAGTAATGAAAATAAAAACAGAATTAAAATAAAAAAGAAGTAAAAAATAAAAATAACAATGTAATATAAAGTAAACAATAGAAATAAAAGTAAGCGTAAAAAGATGCAAACAAAAATAAACTTAAAAATAAAAATGAGCTTAAAAATAAAAATAAAACCAAAAATAAACACTAAACAAAAAAAAATTATAAAATGGAATTACAAATAAAGTCAATAAACAATAATATAGAAATAAAATTAAAACAATAATAAAATAAACATAAAAATAATGAAATAAACATAAATCAATGCAAAATAAAAAAGATAAAATGAAAATTAAAAAATAGAAATTAAAGGAAAAGGAAAAGAAAAAAAAAAGAAAAAAGAAAAAAGAAAAAGAAAAAGAAAAAATAAAAGAAAAAGGAAAAGAAAAAGAAAAAGAAAAGTAAAAAGAAAATAAAAATAAAAATGAAAGTAATAATACAATAAACATGAAAAACAAAAATAAAACTAGTAATAAACACAAAATAAACACAAAATAAAAAAATAAAAGATACAAATGAAAATTAAAACTAAAATGAAAATAAAAATGAAATAGAAATAAAAATAAAAATAAAAATTAAAAATAAATATTAAAAAATAGAACTGAACATGAAAATGAAAATAAGTATAAAAACAAAATAAGAACAAAAATCAATATTAAAAATATTAAAGAATAGAAAAAAAAACAGAAATGAAAATGAAAACAGAACCAAAACCAACATAAAAAAAAATAAAAGCTAAAAACAAGAATAAAAATAAAATAAAAAAAAAAAAAAACCAACAAAATTAAATGGAATAATCGTAGAACTAAAAATAAAAGCTAAAAATAAAACTGAAATAAAATTAAGCAAAGCGAAAGGCGCGAGCCGAGCCGGCGGCGGCGCCGGCCGGAATGCAGGCGAGACCCGGGAGCGAGCGCGAGCCGAGCCGGCGGCGGCGCCGGCCGGAATGCAGGCGAGACCCGGGAGCGAGCGCGAGCCGAGCCGGCGGCGGCGCCGGCCGCTCTCCGTACCCAGGGACTTGGGGAGGAGGTTCCGGACGAACTCGGCGTGGTCGCCCACGTGCAGGATGCTGTAAACGCTGGAGTTCATCAGCTCCTCCTGCCCGTAGCCCAGGTAGCCCGTCACGTTCTCCGACACGAACACGATGCGGCCCTCGCGGTTCACCACGAAGAAAAACCCGTCCAGGGCCTGCAATGGGGAGAAATTCCAGAGATTTCATCTCAAATAGCCCAAAAACGGGAAAAAAATTGAACGTTTTATCCCAAA
This sequence comes from Vidua chalybeata, assembly GCF_026979565.1. Lineage (NCBI taxonomy): Eukaryota > Metazoa > Chordata > Aves > Passeriformes > Viduidae > Vidua > Vidua chalybeata. Next base: position 111,942,968 of record NC_071532.1, on the reverse strand, counting down.
TATCATGAAAATGAGGAAGAATTCCAAGGTTTTAGCACAACTATCCCGTCACGTTCTCCGACACGAACGCGATCCGACCCTCGCGGTTCACCACGAAGAAAAACCCGTCCAGGGCCTGCCAAGGGGAGAAATTCCAGAGATTTCATCTCAAATAGCCCAAAAATGGGAAAAAAACGGGAAGAAAATCCACGATTTTATCTCAAATATCACAAAAATGGGATAAAAATCCAAGGTTTGAGCCCAACTATCCCGTCACGTTCTCCGACACGAACACGATGCGGCCCTCGCGGTTCACCACGAAGAAAAACCCGTCCAGGGCCTGCAATGGGGAGAAATTCCAGAGATTTCATCTCAAATAGCCCAAAAACGGGAAAAAAATTGAACGTTTTATCCCAAATATCATGAAAATGAGGAAGAATTCCAAGGTTTTAGCCCAACTATCCCGTCACGTTCTCCGACACGAACGCGATCCGACCCTCGCGGTTCACCACGAAGAAAAACCCGTCCAGGGCCTGCCAAGGGGAGAAATTCCAGAGATTTCATCTCAAATAGCCCAAAAATGGGAAAAAAACGGGAAGAAAATCCACGATTTTATCTCAAATATCACAAAAATGGGATAAAAATCCAAGGTTTGAGCCCAACTATCCCGTCACGTTCTCCGACACGAACACGATGCGGCCCTCGCGGTTCACCACGAAGAAAAACCCGTCCAGGGCCTGCAATGGGGAGAAATTCCAGAATTTCATCTCAAATAGCCCAAAAATGGGGAAAATTGAAGGTTTTAGCCCAAATATCACGAAAATGAGGAAGAATTCCAAGTTTCAGCCCAACTATCCCGTCACGTTCTCCGACACGAACACGATGCGGCCCTCGCGGCTCACCACGAAGAAAAACCCATCCAGGGCCTGCAATGGGGAGAAATTCCAAAATTTCATCTCAAATAGCCCAAAAATGGGAAAAAAACGGGAAGAAAACTCAAGGGTTCATCTCAAATATCACAAAAACGGGAAAGAATTTCAAGGTTTCAGCCCAACTATCCCGTCACGTTCTCCGACACGAACACGATGCGGCCCTCGCGGTTCACCACGAAGGAAAACCCGTCCAGGGCCTGCAATGGGGAGAAATTCCAAAATTTCATCTCAAATAGCCCAAAAATGGGAAAAAAATTGGACAAAAATTCAAGATTTTATCTCAAATATCACAAAACCAGGAAAGAATTCCAAGGTTTCAGCCCAACTATCCCATCACGTTCTCCGACACGAACGCGATCCGACCCTCGCGGTTCACCACGGAGAAAAACCCATCCAGGGCCTGCAGAGGGAACGGAATTCCAGAGCGGAAACGTGAAACGGGAGGGGAATGAAATTCCGGAAGGTGCTCCCGGAGCGGGGGCGAGATCTCACGGAAGGTTGGGTGGGGTCTTGAGTGGGCAGAAAGTTCCAGGGAAAAGTGGGTGGGATCTTGAGTGTGGAGACGGTTCCTTCAAAGCTTGGGTGAATTCCCGCCCTGAGAATCCCAAAAGTCCAGCTGGGATCCAGGATTTGGGTCCTCAAATCCCAAAATTCCAAGTGGGATCAAAGACCCATCCTGTTTGTTCCTGGAATTCCAAAATTCCAAAATCCACTTTGGTTATTCCTGGATTTCAGTCCTTGCATCCCAAAATTCCAGCTGGGATCCAGGATTTGGGTCCTCAAATCCCAAAATTCCAAGTGGGATCAAAGACCCATCCTGTTTTTTCCTGGAATTCCAAAATTCCAAAATCCACTTTGGTTATTCCTGGATTTGGGTCCTCGAATCCCAAAATTCCATCCAAGATCCAAGACTTGGGTCCTCAAATCCCGGAATTCCATCCAGGATCCAAGATTTGGGTCCTCAAATCCCAGAATTCCATCCGGGATCCAAGATTTGGGTCCTCAAATCCCAGAATTCCATCCGGGATCCAAGATTTGGGTCCTCAAATCCCAGAATTCCATCCGGGATCCAAGATTTGGGTCCTCAAATCCCAAAATTCCATCCAGGATCCAGGATTTGGGTCCTCGAATCCCAGAATTCCATCTGGGATCCAAGACCCACCTTGGTTTCTCCTCAAATCCCAGAATTCAATTCAGGATCCAAGATTTGGGTCCTCGAATCCCAAAATTCCATCCAGGATCCAAGATTTGGGTCCTCGAATCCCAAAATTCCATCCAGGATCCAAGATTTGGGTCCTCGAATCCCAAAATTCCATCCAGGATCCAAGATTTGGGTCCTCGAATCCCAAAATTCCATCCAGGATCCAAGATTTCGATCTTCACATCCCAAAATTCCAACCAGGATCCCAGACCCACCTCGGTTATTCTTGGATTCAGCTCCTTGAGTGTGGAGAAGGTTCCCTCAAAGCTTGGCTGGGTTCCCACTCTGGGAATTCCCAAAATTCCAGTCGGGATCAAAGATCCACCTCAGTTATTCCTGGATTTGGGGTCCCTGAATCCCAGGATTCCAGCCTGGATCATGGATTTGGGTCCTCACATCCCAAAATTCCAACCAGGAACCAAAATCCACCTCGGTTATTCCTGGATTCGGCTCCTTGAGTGTGGAGAAGGTTCCCTCAAAGCTTGGCTGGGTTCTCGCTCTGGGAATTCCAGGATTCCAGCTGGGATCCAAGATCCGCCTCGGTTATTCCCGGAATCCCAAGATTCCAGTCGGGATCCAAAATCCACCTTGGTTATTCCAATGGATTCCCATGGATGTGGTTCCATGAGTGTGGAGAAGGTTCCCTCAAAGCCCTGGGAATTCCAGGATTCCAGCCGGGATCCAAAATCCACATTGAGATATTCCTGAATTTCGGTCCTCACATCCCAAAATTCCAACCAGGATCCCAGATCCACCTCAGTTATTCCAAAGGATTCATCTCCGTGAGTGTGGAGAAGGTTCTCTCAAATCTTGGTGGGATTCCCACTCTGGGAATTCCCAAAATTCCAGTCGGGATCAAAGATCCACCTCAGTTATTCCTGGAATTGGGGTCCCTGAATCCCAGAATTCCAGCCTGGATCATGGATTTGGGTCCTCACATCCCAAAATTCCAACCAGGAACCAAAATCCACCTCAGTTATTCCAAAGGATTCGGCTCCATGAGTGTGGAGAAGGTTCCCTCAAAGCTTGGCTGGGTTCCTGCTCTGGGAATTCCAGGATTCCAGATGGGATCCGAGATCCACATTGAGATATTCCTGAATTGAGGTCCTCGCATCCCAAAATTCCAGTTGAGATCCAAAATCCACCTTGGTTATTCCTGGATTCGGTTCCATGAGTGTGGAGAAGGTTCCCTCAAAGCTTGGCTGGGTTCCCGCTCTGGGAATTCCAGGATTCCAGCCGGGATCGTGGATTTGGGTCCTCAGATCCCAAAATTTCATTCCAAGATCAAAAACCCACCTAGGTTTTTCCTAAAATCCCAGAATTCCTCCAGGATCCAAGAGTTGGATCCTCGAATCCCAAAATTCCATCTGGAATCCAAGATCTGGTTCCTAAAATCCCAAAATTCCATCTGGAATCCAAGATCGGGTTCCTAAAATCCCAAAATTCCATCTGGAATCCAAGATCTGGTTCCTAAAATCCCAAAATTCCATCTGGAATCCAAGATCGGGTTCCTAAAATCCCAAAATTCCATCTGGAATCCAAGATCGGGTTCCTAAAATCCCAAAATTCTATCCGAAATCAAAGACCCACCTTGGCTTTCCCTCAAATCCCAAAATTCCATCTGGGATTTAAGATTTGGGTCCTCAAATCCCAAAATTCCATCTGGGATTTAAGATTTGGGTCCTCAAATCCCAAAATTCCATCCAGGATCCTGGATTTGGGTCCTCAAATCCAAAATTCCATCCAGGATCCTGGATTTGGGTCCTCACATCCCAAAATTCCATCCAGGATCCAGGATTTGGGTCCTCACATCCCAAAATTCCATCCGGGATCGTGGATTTGGGTCCTCAAATCCCAAAATTCCATCCGGGATCCAAGATTTGGGTCCTCAAATCCCAAAATTCCATCTGGGATCAAAGACCCACCTTGGTTTTTCCTAAAACCCCGAAATTCCATCCGGGATTGTGGATTTGGATCCTCAAATCCCAAAATTCCATCCAAGCTCAGAGACCCACCTTGGTTTTTCATGGAATTCCCGGATTCCCACCAGAAACAGGGAAAGAGGGAGAAAGGACCAATCCAAGGGTTGGAAAATCCCAAAATCCTGGTCCTGATCCTAATCCTGATCCTAATCCTGATCCTGATCCTGATCCTGATCCTGAATCCCAGTTCAATCGCGTTCCTCGTCCAGGACTGGATCCTGATCCTAATCTTAAACCCGACTCTGATCCCGAATCCCAGCTCAATCGCATTCCCAGTCCTGATCCTGATCCAAGTCCTGATCCTGATCCTGATCCTAATTCCAGATCCCAATTTAATCACCTTCCTAATCCAGATCGTGATCCAAGTCCTGATCCTAATCCTGATCCTAATTCCCAATCCCGATTCAATCACGTTCCCAGTCCATGTCCTGATCCAAATCCTGACCCTAATCCTCATCCTGACTCTAATCCCAAATCCCAATTCAATCACATTCCTGACCCAGATCCTGATCCATGTCCTGATCCTGATCCTAATCCTGATCCTAATCCCAAATCCCAATTCAATCACATTCCTGACCCAGATCCTGATCCTGATCCTAATTCTGAATCCCAATTCAATCACATTCCTAATCCAGATCCTGATCCAAGTCCTGATCCTGATCCTAATCCTGACTCTAATTCCGAATCCCAATTCAATCACATTCCTAATCCTAATCCTGATCCTGATCCTGATCCTAATTCTGAATCCCAATTCAGTCACATTCCCAGTCCAGATCCTGATCCAAATCCTGATCCTGATCCTAATCCTGATCCTAATTCTGAATCCCAATTCAAGCACGTTCTTAATCCGGATCCTGCTCCTGCTCCTAATCCTAATCCTAATTCTGAATTCCAATTCAAGCACGTTCCCAGTCCAGATCCTGATCCAAGACCTGCTCCTGATCCTAATTCCAAATCCCAATTCAACCACGTTCCCAGTCCAGACCCTGATCTGAATCCTGATCCTAATCCTGACTCTAATCCCAAATCCCAATTCAATCACGTTCCCAGCCCAGATCCAAGTCCTGATCCTGATCTTAATCCTGATCCTAATTCCCAATCCCAATTCAACCACGTTCCCAGTCCAGATCCTGATCCAAGTCCTGATCCTAATCCTGATCCTAATTCCCAATCCCAATTCAATCACGTTCCCAGTCCAGATCCTGATCCAAGTCCTGCTCCTGATCCATGTTCTGATCCTGATCCTAATTCCAAATCCCAATTCAATCACATTCCTAATCCTGATCCTGATCCAAATCCTGGTCCTGCTCCTAATGCTGATCCTGATCCTAATTCCAAATCCCAATTCAATCACGTTCCCAGTCCAGATCCTGATCCAAGTCCTGATCCTAATCCTGATCCTGATCCTAATCCTGAATCCCAATTGAATCACATTCCTAATCCTGATCCCGATCCAAGTCCTGATCCTAATCCTGATCCTAATTCTGAATACCAATTCAATCGTATTCCTAATCCAGATCCCGATCCAAGTCCTGATCCTGATCCTGATCCTAATTCTGAATCCCAATTTAATCACCTTCCTAATCCAGATCCTGATCCAAGTCCTGATCGTGATCCTAATCCTAATCCTGATCCTAATTCCAAATCCCAATTCAATCACATTCCTAATCCAGATCCCGATCCAAGTCCTGACCCTAATCCTGATCCTAATTCTGAATACCAATTCAATCGTATTCCTAATCCAGATCCTGATCCAAGTCCTGCTCCTGCTCCTAATCCTGATCCTAATTCCAAATCCCAATTCAATCACATTCCTAATCCAGATCCTGATCCAAGTCCTGCTCCTGATCCATGTCCTGATCCTAATCCTGAATCCCAATTGAATCACATTCCTAATCCTGATCCCAATCCAAGTCCTGATCCTAATCCTGATCCTAATTCTGAATCCCAATTCAATCGTATTCCTAATCCAGATCCTGATCCAAGTCCGGATCGTGATCCTAATCCTGACCTAATTCCGAATCCCAATCCCTGAATTTTCCCCAAATTTTCCCTGATTTTTTCCCATTTTTTTCCCAAATTTCCCCTGAATCTTCCCCTAAGTTTTTTCCCTGAATTTATCCCAATTTTTCCCAAATTTCCCCCGAATTTTCCTGAATTTTCCCAAATTTTCCCTGATTTTTCCCCTTTTTTTTCCCAAACTTCCCCTGAATTTTCCCCTAAATTTTTCCCAAACGTTCCCCTGAGTTTTCCTGATTTTTCCCAAATTTTTCCCCAGTTTTTCCCGACATTTTCCCAAATTTCCCCTGAATTTTCCCCTGAATTTTTCCCAGATTTCCCCAAATTTTTCCCACATTTCCTCTGAGTTTTCCTGAATTTTCCCCCACTTTTTCCCAAATTTTTCCTGATTTTTTCCCATTTTCCCCTGAATTTTCCCTCAATTTACCCAACTCCATCACATTCCTACTCCAGGTCCTGATAAACTCGGGATTAAAGCCCTAAAACCCAACATGCCAACCCTAAAACCCGGGATTAAATCTCCAAATCCCCAGATCCAAACCCTAAAACCCCGGATTAAAGCCCCAAAACCCGGGATTAAAACCCCAAATCCCCAGATCCAACCCCAAAACCCGGGATTAAAGCCCCAAATCCCCAGATCCAAACCCTAAAACCCGGGATTAAAGCCCCAAAACCCGGGATTAAAACCCCAAATCCCCAGATCCAACCCCAAAACCCGGGATTAAAGCCCCAAATCCCCAGATCCAAACCCTAAAACCCGGGATTAAAGCCCCAAAACTCGGGATTAAATTCCTAAAACCCAGGATTAAAGCCCCAAAAACTGGGATTAAACCCCTAAAACCCAGGATTAAAGCCCCAAAACCCGGGATTAAAGCCACAAAACTCAGGATTGAATTCCTAAAACCCGGTTTTAAAGGATAATCCCAAAAACTGGTATTAAACCCCTAAAACCTGGGATTAAAATGCCAAATCCCGAGATCCAAACCCTAAAACCCGGGATTAAAGCCTCAAAACTCGGGATTGAATTCCTAAAACCCGGGATTAAAGCCTCAAAACCCGGGACTAAAGCCCTAAAACCCGGGATTAAAGCCCTAAAACTTGGGATTGAATTCCTAAAACTTGGGATTGAATTCCTAAAACCCAGGATTAAAGCCCCAAAAACTGGAATTAAACTCCTAAAACCCGGGATTAAAGCCCCAAATCCCAGGATTAAACACCTAAAACCTGGGATTAAAGCCCCAAAAACTGGGAATAAACCCCTAAAACCCGGGATTAAACCCCTAAAACCCGGGATTGAATTCCTAAAACCCGGGATTAAAGCCCCAAAACTCAGGATTAAACGCCTAAAACCTGAGATTAAATCCCCCAAAACTGGGATCAAACCTTTAAAACTCGGGATTAAAGCCCCAAATCCCCAAAATTCAAACCTCAAAACCTGGGATTCACACCCCAAAATCCCAGGCTTAAACCCCAAAACCCAGGTTTAAACTGCTAAAACCCAGGCTTAAACTCCTAAAACTCAGGTTTAAACTTCTAAACTCAGTCTTAAACCCCTAAAACCCAGGTTTAACCCCTCAAAACCCAGGTTTAAACTGCTAAAAGCCAGGCTTAAACCCCTAAAACCCAGGTTTAAACCCCCACAACCTGGGATTAAATCCCCAAAACCCAGGTTTAAACCTATAAACACCAGGTTTAATCCCCTAAAACCAAACTTAAATCCCCCAAAACCCAGGTTTAACTCCCAAAAACCAGGTTTAACCCCCAAAACCCAGGTTTAACTCCCAAAAACCAGGTTTAACCCCCAAAACCCAGGTTTAACTCCCAAAAACCAGGTTTAACCCCCAAAACCCAGGTTTAACCCCCCAAAACCCAGGTTTAATGCCCCAAAACCCAGGTTTAATGCCCCAAAACCCAGGTTTAACCCCCAAAACCCAGGTTTAACCCCCCAAAACCCAGGCTTAACCCCCAAAACCCAGGTCTAACCCCCAAAACCCAGGTTTAACCCCCAAAACCCAGGTTTAACCCCCCAAAAGCCAGGCTTAACCCCCAAAACCCAGGCTTAACCCCCAAAACCCAGGTTTAATCCCCCAAAACCCAGGTCTAACCCCCCAAAACTCAGGTTTAACCCCCAAAAGCCAGGCTCAAGCCCCCAAAACCCAGGCTTAACCCCCAAAACCCAGGTTTAAACCCCCAAAAGCCAGGTTTAACCCCCAAAATCCAGGTTTAAACCCCAAAACTCAGGTTTAACCCCCCAAAACCCAGGTTTAAACCCCCAAAAGCCAGGTTTAACCCCCCAAAACCCAGGTTTAACCCCCAAAATCCAGGTTTAAACCCCAAAACTCAGGTTTAACCCCCCAAAACCCAGGTTTAAACCCCCAAAAGCCAGGTTTAAACCCTCAAAAGCCAGGTTTAACCCCCAAAACCCAGGTTTAACCCCCCAAAACCCAGGTTTAACCCCCAAAAGCCAGGTTTAAACCCCCAAAAGCCAGGTTTAAACCCCAAAAGCCAGGTTTAAACCCCCAAAACCCAGGTTTAAACCCCCAAAACCCAGGTTTAAACCCCAAAACTCAGGTTTAACCCCCAAAAGCCAGGCTCAAGCCCCCAAAACCCAGGTTTAACCCCCAAAACTCAGGTTTAACCCCCAAAACCCAGGTTTAACCCCCAAAACCCAGGTTTAAACCCCCAAAACCCAGGTTTAAACCCCCAAAAGCCAGGTTTAAACCCCCAAAACCCAGGCTTAAACCCCAAAAAGTCAGGTTTAAACCCCTAAAACTCAGGCTTAAACCCCAAAATCCAGGCTTAACCCCCAAAACCCAGGTTTAACCCCCCAGCCCCCCCCAAATCCCGGGATTTTTCCGGGGACTTTGGGCCCCACCTCGAGCAGGAGCGGCCCCAGCGACTCCTTCTCGATGACGCCCTGGCTGCTGGAGGAGACGTCGGATTTCTGCACGTCGTCATCCGCGGATTTTTCTGGAAAAACGGCATTTCCCCACTTTCAACCCCAAATCCGCGGGGAAATAAAAAATCGCCAATTCTTCCCCGACTTTTCCATGAGTTTTCCTCATTTCTCTGATTTTTCCCCCATTTTTTTCTCAAATTTTCCCTACATTTTCCCCAAAATGTTTTCCAAATTTTCCGGAATTTTCCCCAAATTTTCCTGAATTTTCCTCTGAATTTTTCCCAAATTTTTTTGAATTTTTCCCAAATTTCCCTGAATTTCCCCCTAAATTTTCCCCCAAAATTCCCCATTTTTCTTGAATTTTTCCCTAAATTTTCCTGAATTTTTTCCAATTTTTCCCAATTTTTCCCAATTTTCCCCAAATTTCCCCTGAATTTTCCTTTGAATTTTCCCCGAAATTTTTCCCAAAAATTCCCCAATTTTTCTTGAATTTTTCCCTGAATTTTTTCCAATTTTTCTCCAAATTTCCCCTGAATTTTCCATAAATTTTCCCCTCAGTTTTTCCCAGAATTTTCCCTGAATTTTTCCCTAAAATTTCCCCAAAATCTTCTTGATTTTTTTCTGAATTTTCCTGAATTTTCCCCTAAATTTTTTCAAAAAATTCCCCAATTTTACTTGAATTTTTCCCTAAATTTTCCTGAATTTTTTTCCAATTTTTCCCAATTTTTCCCAGAATTTCCCCTGAATTTTCCCCAAAATTTCCCCAAAATCTTCTTGAATTTTTCCTGAATTTTCCTGAATTTCCCTCTAAATTTTTCCCAGAAATTCCCCAATTTTTCTTGATTTTTTCCCTGAATTTTCCTGAATTTTTTCCAATTTTTCCCCAAATTTCCCCCTAAATTTTTCCAAAAAATTCCCCAAATTTTCTTCAATTTTTCCCTGAATTTTCCTCTAATTTTCTCCCAAAAATTCCCCAAAATCTTCTTCGTTTTTTCCTGAATTTTCCCGAATTTCCTTCCCCTAAATTTTTTCCCAAAAATTCCCCAATTTTTCTTGAATTTTTCCCTGAATTTCCCTGAATTTTTCCCAATTTTCCCCTGGATTTTCCTAAATTTTCCCAATTTTTTCCCAAATCTTCCTGAAATTTTCCTGAATTTTCCTGAATTTCCCCCTAAATTTCCCCCAACATTTCCCCAAATTTTCTTGAATTTTTCCCTGAATTTTCCTGAATTTTTCCCAATTTTTCCCAAATTTTCCCCAAATTTCCCCCTAATTTTTTCCCAAAATTTCCCCATTTTTTCTTTAATTTTTCCCTAAATTTTCCTGAATTTTTTCCAATTTTCCCAATTTTTCCCAGAATTTCCCCTGAATTTCCCCCTAAATTTTTTCCCCTAAATTTCCAAAAAAATTTCTTGAATTTTTCCTGAATTTTCCTGAATTTCCCCCTAAATTTTTCCCCAAAATTCCCCAATTTTTCTTGAATTTCCCCCTGAATTTTTCTTCCCATATTTCCTCTGAATTTTCCCCTAAACTTCTTCATTTTTTCCTGAATTTTCCCCTGATTTTTCCTGAACTTTTTCCCATTTTTCCCTGATTTTCTCCCAATTTTCCTGAGTTTTCCCCCAAATTTTCCAGAATTTTCCCCCAAATTTCCCCCACTCAATTTCTTCCTGAACTTTTGCCCAAATTTTCCTGAAGTTTTCTGAATTTACCCAATTTTTTCCAGACTTTTCCCCATTTTCCCCCAATTTTTCCATGAATTTTTCCCTAAATTGTTTTTTAAATTCATGCAAAAAATCCACGAGAAAAAAAATAATTTTCACCAATTTTTTCCCAAATTTTCCCCAAATTTCCCCTGAATTTTTCCCTGAATTGTCCCCAACTTTTCCCCTCATTTTCCCCAAACTTTCCACAATTTTTCCCAAATTTTAGCCCAAATTTCCCTCGCAATTCCCCCCAACTTTCCCCAATTTGACCCCGCATTTCCCCTGAATTTTCCCCAAATTTTCCCCTGAATTTTCACCAATTTCCCCCCAATTTCCTCCCAATTCTGCCAATTTTCCCCTGAATTTCCCCTACATTTCCCCCGATTTTCCCCCCAATTTTCCCCCGAAATTTTCCCCAATTTTCCCCATTTTTTCCCCTAAATTTCCCCCGACTTCCCCCAAATTCCCCCTGATTTTTTCCTCTAAATTTCCCCCGATTTTTCCCCAATTTTCACCCAATTTCCCCTGATTTTTTCCCAATTTCCCTTAAATTTCCCCCAATTTTCCGCCGATTCTCCCCCGATTTTCCCTGAAATTTCTCCCATTTTCCCCCGATTTTCCCCCAAATTTCCCCCCAATTTTCTCCCAAATTTCCCCTAAATTTCCCCTGATTTCCTCCCAGTTTTCCCCCAATTACCCTGATTGCCCCAAATTTCCCCAAATTTCCCCCAATTTTCCCAAATTTCCCAATTTCCCCAAAATTTCCCCCAATTTTCCCCCCGCGATTTCCCCCAAATTTCCCCAAAATTTCCCCCGATTTTTCCCCAATTTCCCCCAATTTTTCCCCAAATTTCCCCCTGATTTCCCCCCGCATTTTCCCCAATTTCTCCCGATTTTCCCCCAATTTTTCCCCCGATTTCCCCCCAAATTCCCCCTCAAATTTCCCCTGATTTTCCCCAATTTTCTCCCAATTTTTCCCCGATTTTCCCCCGATTTCCCCCAATTTCCCCCCAAATTTCCCCCAATTTCCCCCAATTTTCACAAATTTCCACCTGATTTTTCCCCAAAATTCCCCCGATCCTCCCCCCAGTTTCCCCCAAATTTTCCCCCAATTTCCCCCACATTTCCCCCAAATTTCCCCTGATTTTCCACATTTTCCCCCAAATTTTCCCCCATTCCTCAGATTTTCCCCCCAAATTTCCCCCAATGTTCCCCCAATTTTTCCCCCGACCTTCCCACAATTTCCCCCAAATTCCCCAAAATTCCCCAAATTTACCCCAATTTTACACTATTTCCCCCCAAATTTCCCCTGATTTTCCCCCCAAATTTCCCCCAATTTTTCCCAAATTTCCCCCAAATTTACCCCAAATTTCCCCCAAATTTCTCCCAAGTTTTCCCTCAATTTTCCCCAAATTTCCCCTGATTTTCCCCCCAAATTTCCCCCAATTTACCCCCGATTCCCCCCCCAAATTTCCCCCGATTTTTCTCTATTTTCCCCCCAAATTTCCCCCCCAATTTCCCCCAAAATTTTCCCCCCAATTTCCCCCAAATTTCCCCGAATTTCCCCAATTTCCCCCCAAATTTCCCCCACATTTTCCCCAATTTCCCCCAATTTTCCCCCACATTTTCCCCAATTTCCCCCAATTTTCCCCCAATTTCCCCCCAATTTCCCCCCAATTTCCCCCCAAAATTTTCCCCCAATTTTCCCCCCAGTTTTCCCCTGATTTTTCCCCAATTTCCCCCAAATTTCCCCCCAATTTTCCCAAATTTCCCCCAGATTTTCCCAAAATTTCCCCTGATTTTTTCCCCAATTTTCCCTTAATTTCCTGATTTCCCCCATATTTTCCCAAATTTCCCCCGATTTTCCCCCAATTTCGCCCGATTTTCCCCAAATTTCCCCCATATTTTCCCAAATTTCCCCTGACTTTCCCCCAATTTTCCTCAAACTTCCCCCAATTTCCCCCCATTTTTCCCCCAAATTTTCCCACAATTTTCCCAAATTTTCCCCAAATTTCCCCCCACATTTTCCCAAATTTCCCCTGATTTTGCCCCCAAATTTCCCCCGATTTTTTCCCAATTTCCCCCCAATTTCCCCCAATTTTCCCAAATTTTCCCAAATTTCCCCCACATTTTCCCAAATTTCCCCCGATTTTCCCCCAATTTCCCCTTAATTTCCCCCCAAATTTTCCCCCACATTTTCCCAAATTTCCCCTGATTTTTCCCCAATTTCCCCCAAACTTCCCCCAATTTCCCCCCAATTTCCCCCCAAATTTTCCCCCATATTTTCCCAAATTTCCCCTGATTTTTCCCCAATTTCCCCCAAACTTCCCCCAATTTCCCCCCAAATTTTCCCCCATATTTTCCCAAATGTCCCCTGATTTTTCCCCCAATTTCCCCCAAACTTCCCCCAATTTTTCCCCAATTTCCCCCAAATTTTTCCCCAATTTTCCCAAATTTTCCCCAAATTTCCCCCCACATTTTCCCAATTTCCCCTGATTTTGCCCCCAAATTTCCCCCGATTTTTTCCCAATTTCCCCCAAATTTTCCCCCAATTTTCCCAAATTTCCCCCAAATTTCCCCCCACATTTTCCCAAATTTCCCCTGATTTTGCCCCCAAATTCCCACCGATTTCCCCCCAAATTTTCCCCCATATTTTCCCAAATTTCCCCTGATTTTTTCCCCAATTTCCCCCAAACTTCCCCAAATTTTTCCCCAAATTTCCCCCCACATTTTCCCAAATTTCCCCCTATTTTCCCCCAATTTCCCCCCAAAATTTTCCCCATATTTTCCCAAATTTCCCCTGATTTTTTCCCCAATTTCTCCCAAATTTTCCCCCAATTTTCCCAAATTTTCCCCCATATTTTCCCAAATTTCCCCTGATTTTTCCCCAATTTCCCCCAAACTTCCCCCAATTTCCCCCCAAATTTTCCCCCATATTTTCCCAAATGTCCCCTGATTTTTTCCCCAATTTCCCCCAAACTTCCCCCAATTTTCCCCCAATTTTCCCCCAAATTTTCCCACAATTTTCCCAAATTTTCCCCAAATTTCCCCCCACATTTTCCCAAATTTCCCCTGATTTTGCCCCCAAATTTCCCCCGATTTTTTCCCAATTTCCCCCCAATTTTACCCCAATTTTCCCAAATTTCCCCCAAATTTCCCCCCACATTTTCCCAAATTTCCCCTGATTTTGCCCCCAAATTTCCCCCGATTTTTTCCCAATTTCCCCCCAATTTTCCCCCAATTTCCCCCCAATTTCCCCCAATTTTCCCCCCATATTTTCCCAAATTTCCCCTGATTTTTCCCCAATTTCCCCCCAAATTCTCCCAATTTTTCCCCAATTTCCCCCAATTTCCCCCAATTTTCCCAAATTTTCCCCAAATTTCCCCCCACATTTTCCCAAATTTCCCTTGATTTTTTCCCCAATTTCCCCCAAAATTTCCCCCAATTCCCCCCAAATTTTCCCAAATTTCCCCTGATTTTTTCCCCAATTTCCCCCAAACTTCCCCCAATTTTTCCCCAATTTCCCACCAATTTCCCCCAATTTTCCCCCATATTTTCCCAAATTTCCCCTGATTTTTTCCCCAATTTCCCCCAACCTTCCCCCAATTTTTCCCCAATTTTCCCCCAAATTCTCCCCCAATTTTCCCAAATTTTCCCCAAATTTCCCCCCACATTTTCCCAAATTTCCCCCCACATTTTCCCAAATTTCCCCTGATTTTGCCCCCAAATTTCCCCGGATTTTTTCCCAATTTCCCCCAAATTTCCCCCCACATTTTCCCAAATTTCCCCTGATTTTTTCCCCAATTTCCCCCCAAATTCTCCCCCAATTTCCCCCCATATTTTCCCAAATTTCCCCTGATTTCGCCCCCAATTTCCCCCAAACTTCCCCAAATTTTCCCCAATTTCCCCCAAATTTTCCCCCAATTTTCCCAAATTTCCCCCAAATTTCCCCCCACATTTTCCCAAATTTCCCCTGATTTTGCCCCCAAATTCCCACCAATTTCCCCCCAAATTTTCCCCCATATTTTCCCAAATTTCCCCTGATTTTTTCCCCAATTTCCCCCCAAATTCTCCCAATTTTTCCCCAATTTCCCCCAAATTTTCCCCAATTTTCCCAAATTTTCCCCAAATTTCCCCCACATTTTCCCAAATTTCCCCTGATTTTGCCCCCAAATTTCCCCCGATTTTTTCCCAATTTCCCCCCAATTTCCCCCAATTTTCCTAAATTTCCCTGATTTCGCCCCCAATTTCCCCCAAACTTCCCCCAATTTTTCCCCAATTTCCCCCAAATTTCCCCCAATTTTCCCAAATTTTCCCAAATTTCCCCCCAATTTTTCCCAAATTTCCCTTGATTTTTTCCCCAATTTCCCCCAAATTTTCCCCCAATTCCCCCCAAATTTTCCCAAATTTCCCCTGATTTTTTCCCCAATTTCCCCCAAACTTCCCCAATTTTTCCCCAATTTCCCACCAATTTTCCCCCAATTTTCCCCCATATTTTCCCAAATTTCCCCTGATTTTTTCCCCAATTTCCCCAAAACTTCCCCCAATTTTTCCCCAATTTTCCCCCAAATTTTCCCCCAATTTTTCCAAAATTTCCCCCAAATTTTCCCCCAATTCCCCCCAAATTTTCCCAAATTTCCACTGATTTTTTCCCCAATTTCCCCAAAACTTCCCCCATTTTTTCCCCAATTTCCCCCAAATTTTCCCCCAATTTTCCCAAATTTTCCCCAAATTTCCCCCCCATTTTCCCCCATTTTTCCCCAATTTTCCCCCAATTTTCCCCCAATTTCCCCCATATTTTCCCAAATTTCCCCTGATTTTTTCCCCAATTTCCCCCAAACTTCCCCCAATTTTCCCCCATTTCCCCCCCAATTTTCCCCCATATTTTCCCAAATTTCCCCTGATTTTTCCCCCAATTTCCCCAAAACTTCCCCCAATTTTTCCCCAATTTTCCCCCAAATTTTCCCCCAATTTTTCTCCAATTTCCCCCAAATTTTCCCCCAATTCCCCCCAAATTTTCCCAAATTTCCCCTGATTTTTTCCCCAATTTCCCCAAAACTTCCCCCATTTTTTCCCCAATTTCCCCCAAATTTTCCCCCAATTTTCCCAAATTTTCCCCAAATTTCCCCCCCATTTCCCCCGATTTTTCCCCAATTTTCCCCCAATTTTCCCCCAATTTCCCCCCATATTTTCCCAAATTTCCCCTGATTTTTTCCCCAATTTCCCCCAAACTTCCCCCAATTTTCCCCCAATTTCCCCCCCAATTTTCCCCCATATTTTCCCAAATTTCCCCTGATTTTTCCCCAATTTCCCCAAAACTTCCCCCAATTTTTCCCCAATTTTCCCCAAATTTTTCCCCCAATTTTTCTCCAATTTCCCCCAAATTTTCCCCCAATTCCCCCCAAATTTTCCCAAATTTCCCCTGATTTTTTCCCCAATTTCCCCAAAACTTCCCCCATTTTTCCCCAATTTCCCCCAAATTTTCCCCCAATTTTCCCAAATTTTCCCCAAATTTTCCCCCCATTTCCCCCGATTTTTCCCCAATTTTCCCCCAATTTTCCCCCAATTTCCCCCCATATTTTCCCAAATTTCCCCTGATTTTTTCCCCAATTTCCCCCAAACTTCCCCAATTTTCCCCCAATTTCCCCCCCAATTTCCCCCCACATTTTCCCAAATTTCCCGATTTTTCCCCAATTTCCCCCAAACTTCCCCCGATTTTTCCCCAAATTTCCCCCAAATTTTCCCCCAATTTTTCTCCAATTTCCCCCAAATTTTCTCCCAATTTCCCCCAAATTTTCCCACATTTTCCCAAATTTCCCCTGATTTTGCCCCCAAATTTCCCCTGATTTTGCCCCCCAATTTCCCCCCGATTTTCCCCCAAATTCCCCCCGATTTTTCCCCAATTCCCCCCGATTTTTCCCCGAGTTCCCCCCGAATTCCCGCTGTTCCGCACCCGCCTCCAGCCGTTTGATCTGCTGGATCTGATCCACGGTTTTCTTCAGGAAGTGCCCCTGCTCGGCTTTGCCGCCGAGCGAGTCCAGCTCGCCGAAGTTCGCCGAGAGCAGCTCGGCCAGCTCGGCCAGGTAGCGCTGCTCCTGCTCGCGCCGCCGCTTCTCCGCGCTGCCGGAAAGAATATTCCAAATTTCCCAAAATTTCCCCAAATTTCCCCATTGTTTGCCCCTGCTCGCGCCGCCGCTTCTCCGCGCTGCCGGAAAAAATATTCCCAATTTCCCAAAATTTCCCCAAATTTCCCCAAATTTCCCCATTGTTTGCTCCTGCTCGCGCCGCCGCTTCTCCGCGCTGCCGGAAAGAATTCCCAAATGTTCCCAACATTTCCCAACATTTCCCCATTTTTTGCTCCTGCTCGCGCCGCCGCTTCTCCACGCTGCCGGAAAGAATTCCCAAATTTTCCCAATTTTCCCAATCTTTTCCCCATTTTTTGCTCCTGCTCGCGCCGCCGCTTCTCCGCGCTGCCGGAAAGAATTCCCAAATGTTCCCAACATTTCCCAACGTTTCCCAATGTTTTCCCCATTTTTTGCTCCTGCTCGCGCCGCCGCTTCTCCGCGCTGCTGGAAAAAATATTCCCAATTTCCCAAAATTTCCCAACATTTCCCAATCTTTTCCCCATTTTTTGCTCCTGCTCGCGCCGCCGCTTCTCCGCGCTGCCGGAAAGAATATTCCAAATTTCCCCAAACTTCCCCAAATTTCCCCATTTTTTGCTCCTGCTCGCGCCGCCGCTTCTCCGCGCTGCCGGAAAGAATTCCCAAATGTTCCCAATTTTCCCAATCTTTTCCCCATTTTTTGCTCCTGCTCGCGCCGCCGCTTCTCCGCGCTGCCGGAAAGAATTCCCAAATTCCCAACATTTCCCAATCTTTTCCCCATTTTTTGCTCCTGCTCGCGCCGCCGCTTCTCCGCGCTGCCGGAAAGAATTCCCAAATGTTCCCAAAATTTCCCCAAATTTCCCCATTTTTTGCTCCTGCTCGCGCCGCCGCTTCTCCGCGCTGCCGGAAAGAATATTCCAAATTTCCCAAAATTTCCCCAAATTTCCCCAAATTTCCCCATTGTTTGCCCCTGCTCGCGCCGCCGCTTCTCCGCGCTGCCGGAAAGAATATTCCAAATTTCCCAAAATTTCCCAACATTTCCCCATTGTTTGCTCCTGCTCGCGCCGCCGCTTCTCCGCGCTGCCGGAAAGAATTCCCAAATGTTCCCAAAATTTCCCAAAATTTCCCCAAATTTTTCCCCATTTTTTGCTCCTGCTCGCGCCGCCGCTTCTCCGCGCTGCCGGAAAGAATTCCCAAATTCCCAACATTTCCCAATCTTTTCCCCATTTTTTGCTCCTGCTCGCGCCGCCGCTTCTCCGCGCTGCCGGAAAGAATTCCCAAATTCCCAACATTTCCCAATCTTTTCCCCATTTTTTGCTCCTGCTCGCGCCGCCGCTTCTCCGCGCTGCCGGAAAGAATTCCCAAATGTTCCCAAAATTTCCCAAAATTTCCCCAAATTTTTCCCCATTTTTTGCTCCTGCTCGCGCCGCCGCTTCTCCGCGCTGCCGGAAAGAATTCCCAAATGTTCCCAAAATTTCCCAACATTTCCCAATCTTTTCCCCATTGTTTGCTCCTGCTCGCGCCGCCGCTTCTCCGCGCTGCCGGAAAGAATTCCCAAATTCCCAACATTTCCCAAATTTTCCCCAATTTTCCAAATTTCCCCAAATTTCCCCAAATTTCCCCAAATTTTTCCCATTTTTTTTACAATATTTTGCGACTTTTTTCCATTTTTTTCCCCATTTTTTGCTCCTGCTCGCGCCGCCGCTTCTCCGCGCTGCCGGAAAAAATATTCCCAATTTCCCAAAATTTACCAACATTTCCCCGAATTTCCCCAAATTTTCCCCATTTTTTCCCATTTTCTTTACAATTTTCCCAATTTTTTCCCATTTTTTCCCCATTTTTTTCCCATAATTTGCCAATTTTTCCCCAATTTTTTGCTCCTGCTCGCGCCGCCGCTTCTCCGCACTGCCAAAAAAGATATTCCGAATTTCCTAAATTTTCCCAAATTTTCCCAAATTTTCCCAAATTTTCCCCAAGTTTTCCCCATTTTGTCCCATTTTCTTTACAATTTTTCCCAAATTTTTCCCATTTTTTCCAATTTTTTCCCATTTTTTTCGCTCCTGCTCGCGCCGCCGCTTCTCCGCGCTGCCGGAAAAATATTCCAAATTTCCCCAAATTTCCCAAATTTCCCCAAATTTTTCCCCATTTTTTGCTCCTGCTCGCGCCGCCGCTTCTCCGCGCTGCTGAAAAAAATTCCCAAATTCCCAACATTTCCCAAGTTTTTCCCCATTTTTTGCTCCTGCTCGCACCGCCGCTTCTCTGCGCTGCCGGAAAAAATTCCCAATTTTCCCAAAGTTTCCCAATTTTTCCCCAATTTTCCAAATTTCCCCAAATTTCCGCAAATTTCCCCAAATTTTTCCCATTTTTTTTACAATATTTTGCGACTTTTTTCCATTTTTTTCCCCATTTTTTGCTCCTGCTCGCGCCGCCGCTTCTCCGCACTGCCAAAAAAGATATTCCAAATTTCCCAAATTTTCCCAAATTTTCCCAAATTTTCCCAAATTTCCCCAAATTTTCCCCAAGTTTTCCCCATTTTGTCCCATTTTCTTTACAATTTTTCCCAAATTTTTCCCATTTTTTTTCCAATTTTTTCCCATTTTTTTCGCTCCTGCTCGCGCTGCCGCTTCTCCGTGCTGCTGAAAAAAATATTCCCAATTTCCCAAATTTTCCCAATTTTCCCAAATTTCCCAAATTTTCCCAATTTTCCCAAATTTTTCCCCATTTTTTGCTCCTGCTCGCGCCGCCGCTTCTCCGCGCTGCCGGAAAGAATTCCCAAATTCCCAACATTTCTCCAAAATTTCCCATTTTTTTCCCCATTTTTTGCTCCTGCTCGCGCCGCCGCTTCTCCGCGCTGCCGGAAAAAAATTCCCAAATGTTCCCAAAATTTCCCAAATTTTCCCCAATTTTCCAAATTTCCCCAAATTTCCCCAAATTTCCCCAAATTTTTCCCATTTTTTTTACAATATTTCGCGACTTTTTTCCATTTTTTTCCCCATTTTTTGCTCCTGCTCGCGCCGCCGCTTCTCCACGCTGCCGGAAAAATATTCCCAATTTTCCCAAATTTTCCCCAATTTCCGAAAGTTTTCCCAAGTTTTCCCCATTTTTTCCCATTTTTTTTACATTTTTTCCCCAATTTTTTCCATTTTTTTTACAACTTTTCACGATTTTTTTTGCAATTTTTTCCCCATTTTTTGCTCCTGCTCGCGCCGCCGCTTCTCCGCGCTGCCGGAAAAAATTCCCCATTTTCCCAGGTTTTCCCCAATTTTTCACAATTTTTTCCCAATTTTCCCATCTTTTTCCCATTTTTTCCCAACTTTTTTACAATTTTTTCCCATTTTTTCCCCATCGTTTATAATTTTTTCCCCATTTTTCGCTCCTGCTCGCGCCGACGCTTCTCCGCACTGCCAGAAAAAATTCCCCAAGTTTTCCCAAATTTTCCCCAATTTTTCCCAATTTTTCCCGATTTTTCCCAATTTTTCCCATTTTTTTTACAATTTTTCCCCAATTTTTCCCTAATTCTTCCCATTTTTTCCCAAATTTCCTCATTTTTTTCTCATTTTTTCCATTTTTTCCCCAATTTTTCGCTCCTGCTCGCGCCGCCGCTTCTCCGTGCTGCCGAAAAAATATTCCCAACTTCCCCAAGTTTTCCTCAAATTTCCCCAATTTTTCCCCAATTTTCCCCAATTTTTTCCCTTTTTTTTCCCAATTTTCCTCATTTTTATCCTCATTTTTTTCGGTTTTCCCCAAATTTCTCACTGATGCTCGCGTCGCCAAAAAAATATTCCAAATTTCCCCAAGTTTTCCCAAAATTTCCCCAACTTTGTCCCAAATTTCCCCAAATTTTCCCCAGTTTTTCCCTTATTTTTCCCATTTTTTCACAATTTTTCCCTTTTTTTCCCCATCGTTTTCCTCTTTTTCCCCATTTTTTGTTCCTGCTCGCACCGCCACTTCTCCACGCTGCCAAAAAAAATATTCCCCATTTCCCCAAATTTTCCCCAATTTTCCCATTTTTTTCCCAATTTTTTCCCATTTTTTTCCCATTTTTTTCCCATTTTTTCCCCTTATTTTCCATTTTTTCCTATTTTTCCCCATTTCTCCCTCCTGCTCGCGCTCCGCTTCTCCGCACTGCCAAAAAAAATCCCCATTTTCCCAAGTTTTCCCCAAATTTCCCCAATTTTTCCCAATTTTTTCCCATTTTTCCCATTTTTTTTCAATTTTCCACAATTTTTTTCCCTTTTTTTCCCAATTTTTCCCCATTTTTCGCTCCTGCTTGCGTCCCCGCTTCTGCACGCTGCCGAAAAAAAATTCCCCATTTTCCCAATTTTTCCCAAATTTTCCTCATTTTTCCCAATTTTTCCTAATTTTTCCCTAATTTTTTACCATTTTCCCCATTTTTTCCAATTTTCCCAATTTTTCCCAAATTTTTTCCCATTTTTTTTCCGTTTTTTTCCCCCAATTTTTCGCTCCTGCTCAGGCCGCCACTACTCTGCGCTGCCAAAAAAAAAATTCCCCATTTCCCCAATTTCCCCCAATTTTTCCCTCTTTTTTCCCATTTTCCCCCAATTTTTCCCAATTTTTTTTCCCAATTTTTTTCCCAGTTTTTTCCAATTTTTCCCCATTTCTCCCTCCTCTCGCGCCGCCGCTTCTCCGCGCTGCCAAAAACAAAATTCCCAAATTTTCCCCTCTTTCTCCACCACTTTTCCAGGTTTTTCCCAATTTTTCCTGATTTTTCCCTGGTTTTTCCCACTTTTTCCTGCCTTTTTCCCCAACTGTTCCCGAATTTTGTTCCAGTTTTCCTCTAAAATTTTCCTGAATTTTTCCTAAATCTTTCCCAATTTATTCCCAACTTGCTTCCAAATTTTCCCCAAATTTTTCCTGATTTTTCCCCATTTTTTCCCAAATTTTTCCTGATTTTTCCTGAATTTTCCCTAATTTTCTCCCTGTTTTTATTCTGAATTTTCCCCCGAATTTTCCCCATTTTTTCTCCATATTTTTCCTGAATTTCCCCAAATTTTTCCCCAATATTTTCCCCATTTTCCAGAAATTTCCCCCGATTTTTTCCTGAGTTTTCTGACATTTTCCCTGATTTTTCCCAGATTTTTTTCCCCAATATTTTCTCACATTTTTCCCAAATTCTCCTGATTTTTCCCCAATTTTTTCCCAATTTTTCCCAATTTTTCACAAATCTTCCAAAATTTCCCCAAATTCTCTCTGATTTTTCCTGATTTTTTCCCAATTTTTCCCTGATTTTCCCTCAAATTTTCTTCAAATTTCCCCCAATTTTTTTCCTGAATTTTCCTGCATTTTTCCCAAATTTTCCTCATTTTCCCCATAATTTTTTCCTGAACTTTCCCAAATTTTTTTCCAATTTTCCCTCAAATTTTCCCAATTTCTTCTCAAATTTTCCTAATTTTTTCCCAAATTTTTCCTGATTTTCCCCTGAATTTTCTCAAATTTTTCTCAAATTTTTCCTGATTTTTTCCCAAATTTTTCCTGAATCTTCCCTGACTTATCCCCCAAATTTTTACAGATTTTTTGTCAATTTTCCCAAATTACCCCCAATTTTTTTCCCAAATTACCCCCAAATTTTTCACGAAATTCCCCCAAATTTTTCACGAAATTCCCCCAAATTTTTCCTGAATTTTCCCTGAATTTTTCCCAAATCTCCCCCAAATTTTTCACGAATTCCCCCAAATTTTTTCCTGAATCTCCTCCAAATTTTTCCCAAATTTTCCCCAGATTTCCCCCAAATTTCCCCCAATTTTTTCCCGAATTTTTCCTCAATTTTCTCAAATTTCCCCCAAATTTCCCCCAAATTTTTCGCGAATCTCCCCCAAATTTCCCCCAAAGTTTTCCCAAATTTTCCCCAAATTTCCCCCAAATTTTTGACGAATTCCCCCAATTTCTTTCCTGAATCTCCCCCAAATTTTTCCCGAATTTTCCCCAAATTTCCCCTAAATTCCCCCCAAATTTTTCCCAAATTTCCCCAAATTTTTTCCGAATATTTCCTCAATTTTCTCAAATTTGCCCCAAATTTGCCCCAAATTTCCCCAAATTTTTCGCGAATCTCCCCGAATTTCCCCCAAAGTTTTCCCGAATTTCCCCCAAAATTTCCCCCAAATTTCCCCCAAATTTTCCCTGAATTTTCCCCAAATTTCCCCAGAATTTCCCCCGAATTTCCCCCGAATTTTCCCGGATTTTCCCGGATTTCCCGGCGTTCCCGCGGCGTTCCGGTACCTCTGGCCGGGCTCGCAGGGGGATCCTTTGCGCTTCCGGCATTCGGCTCCGGCCGCGTCGGCGGCGCCGTCGCCGAGGCCGCTCATGGTGGCACCTACGGAGCTCCTGCAGAAACAGCGGGACAAGGATTCGCCTCGGGAACGGAAAGAATTCCCGGGGGATCATTCGGGGTTCCCGGGATTCCCGGGGATTTGGGATTCCCGGGGATTTGGGATTCCTGATCTTCCCGGGGATTTGGGATTCCCATGGATTTAGGGATTCCCGGGGATTTGGGATTCCTGATATTCCCGGGGATTTGGGATTCCTGATATTCCTGGGGATTTGGGATTCCCAGGGATTCCGGGATTCCCGGGGATTCCCGGATTCCCGGGGATTTCGGATTCCTGATCTTCCCAAGGATTTGGGATTCCCGGGGATTTGGGATTCCTGATCTTCCCGGGGATTTGGGATTCCCAGGGATTTGGGATTCCCGGGGATTCCGGGATTCCTGGGGATTTGGGATTCCCGGGGATTTGGGATTCCTGATATTCCCAAGGATTCGGGATTCCCGGGGATTTGGGATTCCCAGGGATTCCGGGATTCCCGGGGATTTGGGATTCCCGGGGATTTGGGATTCCTGATCTTCCCGGGGATTTGGGATTCCCGGGGATTTGGGATTCCCGGGGATTTGGGATTCCTGATCTTCCCAAGGATTTGGGATTCCCAGGAATTTGGGATTCCCAGGGATTCCGGGATTCCTGGGGATTTGGGATTCCCGGGGATTTGGGATTCCTGATCTTCCCGGGGATTTGGGATTCCCAGGGATTTGGGATTCCCATGGATTTAGGGATTCCCGGGGATTTGGGATTCCCAGGGATTTGGGATTCCTGATCTTCCCAAGGATTTGGGATTCCCGGGAATTTGGGATTCCCAGGATTCCTGGGGTTTGGGGATTCTCGGGGATTTGGGATTACTGGGGATTTGGGATTCATGATATTCCCATGGATTCTGGGGATTCCCAGGGATTTGGGATTCCCAGGGATTTTGAGGATTCCCGGGGATTTGGGATTCCCGGGGATTTGGGATTCATAATATTCCGAGATTTGGGATTCCCGTGGATTCAGGATTCCCGGAAATTTTGGGGATTCCGAGGGATTTGGAATTCATGATATTCCCAAGAATTTGGGATTCACATGGATTTGGCATTCTCAGGGATTTGGGATTCCTCATATTCCCGGGGATTTGGGATTCCCATGGATTTGGGGGATTCCCAAGCATTTGGGATTCCCAGGGATTTGGGATTCCCAGGGATTTGGGATTCCCGGGGATTTGAGATTCATGATATTCCCAAGGATTTGGGATTCAGAGTCAAACCCAACGCAACGGAACCCAACAGAGCCAAACCCAACCCAACAGAGCCCAACGGAACCCAACAGAGCCAAACCCAACCCAACGGAACCCAACCCAACCAAACAGAGGCAAACCCAACGCAACGGAACCCAACAGAGCCAAACCCAACCCAACAGAGCCAAACCCAACCCAACAGAACCCAACAGAACCAAACCCAACCCAACAGAGCCCAACCCAACCCAACAGAACCCAACAGAGCCAAACCCAACCCAACAGAACCAAACCCAACCCAACAGAACCCAACAGAGCCAAACCCAACCCAACGGAGCCCAACGGAACCCAACGGAACCCAACCCAACCCAATGGAACCCAACAGAGCCAAACCCAACCCAACAGAGCCAAACCCAACCCAACGGAGCCCGACCCAACCCAACAGAGCCAAACCCAACCCAACAGAACCCAACAGAGCCCAACCCAACCCAACGGAGCCCGACCCAACCAAACAGAGTCATACCCAACCCAATGGAACCCAACAGAGCCAAACCCAACCCAACGGAGCCCAACGGAACCCAACAGAACCCAACCCAACCAAACAGAGCCAAACCCAACCCAATGAAACCCAACAGAACCAAACCCAACCCAACGGAGCCCAACCCAACCAAACAGAGCCAAACCCTGCCCAACCAAACACAACAGAACCGATCAGAGCCCAACGGAAGCCAACAGAGTTCCAATGGAACAGAACGGAGCCAAATGGAACCCAACGAAATGAAACCGAACCAAACGTTCCCAACCCAACCCGAACCAACTGAACCAACCCAAACCAACCCAACCCAACCAACCCAAAGCAACCCAACCAACTGAACCAACCAAACCCAACTGAACCAACCGAACCAAACCAACCGAACCAACCAAACCAAACCCAACCAAACCAACCGAACCAACCAAACCCAAATGAACCAACCCAAACCAACCCAACCCAACCAACCCAACCCAACCAAACCAACCGAACCAACCAAACCCAACTGAACCAACCCAACCCAACCCAAACCAACCAAACCCAACCAAACCAACCCAACCCAACCCAACCCAACCCAACCAACCCAAAGCAACCCAACCAACCCAACCAACCAAACCCAACTGAACCAACCGAACCAACCCAACCCAACCAACCCAACCCAACCAAACCAACCCAACCCAACCCAACCCAACCAACCCAACCAACCAAACCCAACCAAACCAACCCAACCCAACCCAACCAAACCAAACCCAACCAAACCAACCCAACCCAACCCAATCAAACCAACCCAACCAACCAAACCCAACCAAACCAACCGAACCAACCGAACCAACCAACCCAACCCAACCAAACCAACCAACCAAACCCAACTGAACCAACCCAAACCAACCCAACCCAACCAAACCAACCCAACCAAACCAACCAAACCCAACTGAACCAACCCAAACCAACCCAAACCAACCCAACCCAACGAACCCAACCAAACCAAACCAACCCAACCCAACCAACCCAACCCAACCCAACCAACCAAACCCAACCAAATCCAACCAAACCCAACCAAATCCAACCAAACCAAACCAAACCAACCAAACCCAACCAAATCAAACTGAACCAAACAAGCCAAACCCAACCAAACCCAACCAAACCATACCCAACCCAACCCAACCAAACCCAACCAAATCAAACCAAACCCAACCAACCAAACCCAACCCAACTGAACCAACCAAACCCAACCCAACTCAACCCAACCAAACCAAACCAACCCAAACCAACCAAACCCAACCAAATCAAACTGAACCAAACAAGCCAAACCCAACCAAACCCAACCAAACCAAACCCAACCCAACCCAACCAAACCCAACCAAACCCAAAAATCCTCGCAAAATCCCAACAATTCCTTGGAATTCTTTGGAAATTCTTTGGAAAAGCCCAAAAACTCCTCAGAAAATCCCCAAAAACCTCGGAAAACCCCAACCAGACCCCGCTGGATTTGGGAATAATTTCATTTTCCGGAGTTTTTCCACTCCGAAAATTCCCCCAGGAGGGGAAAATCCCCGAGGAATTTTTTGCTGGGGTTGATTCCCGAATTTTTGATCCCCCCCCAAAAAAAAAAAAAAAAAACCAAAAAGAAACCCAAAACTCACCTGGGAGCTGCGGGGGCACCATGGGAAATGCGGGATTTCCCGGGAAATCCCCAAACCGCGGCAATTCCAGGGCAGCTCCGACCCCAAATCCTGCCGGGAAATTTGGGATTCCTTGGGGATTTTTGCTGGGATTTGGGGATTTTTCGGGGCTGGTTCGGGGCAATCCCAAAAAATCCCACAAGGAAAAGGGGAAAAAGGAATTTCAAATTTGTATTTACATTAATTTTTTAATTTAACTTAAATTAAATTTTTAAGTTGTATTTTATTTTATTTTATTTTATTTTATTTTATTTTATTTTATTTTATTTTATTTTTTGCTTTAATTTTAGGTCAATTATTTAATTTTTTTTTTTGCTTTAACTTACGTTATTTTTTCTTTTAATTTAATTCAATTTAATTTAATTTTTTGCTTTCAATTTAAGAGATTTCAAAATTTTTAAGAATCCACCGAGATCCCCAGAAAATCCACCAGGATCTCCAAAAAAAAGCCCCAAAAATCCCCCAAAAAATCCCTCCAAAAATTCCCAAATCCCAAAAAAAATCCCCAAAGCTCCTCTGGGAGCTGCGGGGGCACCACGGGAAATTCGGGATTTCCCGGGAAATCCCCAAACCGCGGCAATTCCAGGGCAGCTCCGACCCCAAATCCTGCCGGGAAATTTGGGATTCCTTGGGGATTTTTCGGGGCTGGCTCGGGGCAATCCCAAAAAATCCCACAAGGAAAAGGGGAAAAAGGAATTTCAAATTTGTATTTACATTAATTTTTTAATTTAACTTAAATTAAATTTTTAAGTTGTATTTTATTTTATTTTATTTTATTTTATTTTATTTTATTTTTTGCTTTAATTTTAGGTCAATTATTTATTTTTTTTTTTTGCTTTAACTTATGTTATTTTTTGCTTCAATTTAATTCAATTTAATTTAATTTTTTGCTTTCAATTTAAGAGATTTCGAAATTTTTAAGAATCCACCGAGATCCCCAGAAAATCCACCAGGATCTCCAAAAAAAAGCCCCAAAAATCCCCCAAAAAATCCCTCCAAAAAATCCCCAAAAATTCCCAAATCCCAAAAAAAATCCCCAAAGCTCCTCTGGGAGCTGCGGGGGCACCACGGGAAATTCGGGATTTCCCGGGAAATCCCCAAACCGCGGCAATTCCAGGGCAGCTCCGACCCCAAATCCTGCCGGGAAATTTGGGATTCCTTGGGGATTTTTGCTGGGATTTGGGGATTTTTCGGGGCTGGTTCGGGGCAATCCCAAAAAATCCCACAAGGAAAATGGGGAAAAAGGAATTTCAAATTTGTATTTACATTAATTTTTTAATTTAACTTAAATTAAATTTTTAAGTTGTATTTTATTTTATTTTATTTTATTTTATTTTATTTTATTTTATTTTATTTTATTTTATTTTTTGCTTTAATTTTAGGTCAATTATTTAATTTTTTTTTTGCTTTAACTTACGTTATTTTTTCTTTTAATTTAATTCAATTTAATTTAATTTTTTGCTTTCAATTTAAGAGATTTCGAAATTTTTAAGAATCCACCGAGATCCCCAGAAAATCCACCAGGATCTCCAAAAAAAAGCCCCAAAAATCCCCAAAAAATCCCAAAAAATCCCCGAAATTCCCAAATCCCAAAAAAAATCCCCAAAGCTCCTCTGGGAGCTGCGGGGGCACCACGGGGAATTCGGGATTTCCCGGGAAATCCCCAAACCGCGGCAATTCCAGGGCAGCTCCGACCCCAAATCCTGCCGGGAAATTTGGGATTCCTTGGGGATTTTTCGGGGCGGGTTCGGGGCAATCCCAAAAAATCCCACAAGGAAAATGGGAAAAAGGAATTTCAAATTTGATTTAATTTTTTAATTTAACCGAAATTATTTTTAAAATTTTGTTTAAATTTATTTTATTTTATTTTAATTTTTGCATGAATTTAATTTTCATTTATTCCATTTATGTAATGATATTTTTTGCTTTAAGTTAATTTATTTTATGTTATTTTTTGCTTTAATTTAATTTTTTTTGCTTTAATTTCATTTTATTTCATTGATTTAAAATTATTTTTGCTTTAATTGAATTTCATTTTCTGATTTTATTTTATTTTCTTTTATTTTATTTTACTTTATTTTATTTTTGCATTAATTTAATTTTCATTTATTTCATTTATTTAAAGTCATTTTTTACTTTAAGTTACTTTATGTTATTTTTTGCTTTAATTTAATTTAATTTATTATTTTTGCTTTAATTTCATTTTATTTCATTGATTTAAAATTATTTTTGCTTTAATTGAATTCCACTTTTTGCTTTTATTTTATTTTATTTTACTTTATTTTATTTTATTTTTTGCATTAATTTAATTTTCATTTATTCCATTTATTTCATGTTATTTTTTGCTATAATTTAATTTATTTAATTTTTTTTGCTTTAATTTCATTTTATTTCATTGATTTAAAATTGTTTTTGCTTTAATTTAATTTCACTTTTTGCTTTTATTTTATTTTATTTTAATTTATTTCATTTTATTTTATTTTATTTTATTTTATTTTATTTTATTTTATTTTATTTTATTTTTTGCATGAATTTAATTTTCATTTATTCCATTTATTTAATGTCATTTTTTGCTTTAAGTTAATTTCTGTTATTTTTTGCTTTAATTGAATTTTTTGTTAATTTTTGCTTTGATTTGATTGATTTACTGGTATATTCTGCTTTAATTTAATTTAATTTAATTTAACAGCTTTTTTATTTAATTTAACTTCATTTTATTGAATTTATTTAATGTTATATTGTGCTTTAATTTCATTTAATGTCATTTCATTTCATTTCATTTTTTGCTTTATTTTATTTTATTTTATTTTATTTTATTTTATTTTATTTTATTTTATTTATTTTTTCCTTTAATTTAACTTAATTTTATTCATTTAAAATTATTTTTGCTTTAATTGAATTTAATTTTTTGCTTTTATTTTATTTTACTTTTTGCTTTAATTTAATTTTAATTTATTTTTATGTTACTTTTTGCTTTAATTTAATTTAATTTATTTAATGTCACATTTTGCTTTAATTTAATTTAATTTAATTTAATTAATTTTTTGCTTCAATTTACTTTTCTTTTGCTTTAATTTAATTTTTTTTTCTTTCATTTAATGTAATTTAATTTTTTTTGCTTCAATTTAATTTTATTTTTATTTTATTTTTTCCTTTAATTTAATTTTAGTTCATTTCATTTATTCAATGTTATTTTTTCCTTATATTAAATTAAATTAAATTAAATTAATTGATTCTTATCCTATCTTGTGCTTTAATTTCATTTATTTAATGTTATTTTTTGCCTTATTTTAATTTAATTTAATTTAATCTAATTTAATTTAATTTAATTTAATTTTTTGCTTTAATTTAATTTTTTTTTCTTTCATTTAATGTAATTTAATTTTTTTTGCTTCAATTTAATTTTGTTTTTATTTTATTTTTTGCTTTGATTCAATTTCAGTTCATTCCATTTATTTAATGTTATTTTTCCTTAAATTAAATTAAAATAAATTAAATTAAATTAAATTAAATTAAATTAATTGATTCTTCTCCTATTTTGTGCTTTAATTTCATTTATTTAATGTTATTTTTTGCTTTATTTTAATTTAATTTAATTTAATTTAATTTAATTTAATTTTTTGCTTTCAATTAAATTCAAATATAAAATTTCAAAAATCCACCAAGATCTCCAAAAAAATCCCAAAAAATTCCGAAAATTCCAGAGATTTCCTCCATTTGCCCCAAAAATCTCCGGAGTTTTTCCATTTTCCCAAAAAAATCCTGAATTTCCTCAATATTTGCAAAAAAAAAAAAATCAGGAATTTTCAATATTTCCCAAAAAAATCCTGGAATTTTTTCCATTTTTCCCTAAATTTTCACCATTTTTCCATTAAAATCCTGGAATTTTCTCCATTTTTCCCCTGAAAAATCCAAATATTTCCAACATTTTTCCCCAAAAATCCTGGAATTTTCTCCATTTATCCCAAAATTTCCCGGATTTCTTCCATTTTTCCCCAAAATCCTGGAATTTTCTCCGTTTTTCCCTAAAAATCCTGGAATTTTCTCCATTTATTCCTAAAATTTCTTCTTTTTTTTTCTCATTTTTCCCATAAAATCCCGGAATTTTCTCCATTTTTCCATTAAAATCCTGGAATTTTCTCCGTTTTTCCCTAAAATTCCCAGAATTTTCTCCCTTTAGCCCCAAAAAATCCTGGAATTTTCAACAATTTCCCAACAAAAATCCTGGAATTTTCTCCATTTTTTCCCAAAATTTCTTGATTTTTCTCCCTTTTTCCCTAAAAATCCTGGAATTTTCTCCATTTTTCCATGAAAATCCCGGAATTTTCTTCATTTTTCCTGAAAATTCCCCGAATTTTCTCCCTTTTTTCCCCAAAATTCCATCCATTTCTCCCATTTTTCCTCCAAAAATCCTGGAATTTTCTCCATTTTTCCAAAAAAATCCGGGAATTTTCTCCATTTATCCCTGAAATTTCTTGATTTTTCTCCATTTTTCCAAGAAATTCCTGGAATTTTCTCCATTTATCCCAAAAATTCCCAGATTTATTCCGTTTTTTTCCCCCAAATCCTGAAATTTCCACAACTTTTCCCTAAAATTCCTGGAATTTTCTCCATTTTCCCAAAAATTCCTGAAATTTCCTCAACATTTCCCAAAAAATCCTGGAATTTTCTCCTTTTTTCCCCCTAAAAATCCAAATATTTACGATATTTTCCCCAAAAATCCTGGAATTTTCTCCATTTTCCCAAAAAATCCAAGATTTTTCTCCTTTTTCCCAGAATTTTCTCAATTTTTTCCCCTAAAAATCCAAATATTTCCAACATTTTTCCATGAATTTTCTCGGAATTTTCTCCATTTATCCCAAAAATTCCCGGATTTCTTCCATTTTTCCCCAAAATCCTGGAATTTTCTCCGTTTTTCCCTAAAATTCCTGGAATTTTCTCCAATTATTCCTAAAATTTCTTTTTTTTCTCAGTTTTTCCCATAAAATCCTGGAATTTTCTCCATTTTTCCCCCAAAATCCTGGAATTTTCTCCATTTTTACTGAAAATTCCCGGAATTTTCTCCATTTTCCCCGCTAAAAATCCAAATATTTTCAATATTTTCCCTAAAAATCCTGGAATTTTCTCCTTTTTCCCGGAATTTTCTCCATTTTTCCCCCTAAAAATCCAAATATTTCCAACATTTTTCCCTGAATTTTCTCCTTTTTCCTGAAAATTCCCGGAATTTTCTCCATTTATCCCAAAAATTCCCGGATTTCTTCCATTTTTTCCCCAAAATCCTGGAATTTCCTCAACTTTTCCCTAAAATTCCTGGAATTTTCTCCATTTTCCCAAAAAATCCTGAATTTCCTCAAAATTTCCCAAAAAATTCCTGGAATTTTCTCCATTTTTTCCCAAAACTCCTTGATTTTTCTCCATTTTTTCCCTAAAAATCCTGGAATTTTCAATATTTTTCCATGAAAATCCCGGAATTTTCTCCATTTTTCCTGAAAATTCCCAGCATTTTCTCCATTTTTTCCTAAAAATCTCCAATTTTTCTCCAATTTTTCCAAGAAAATCCCGGAATTTTCTCCCTTTTTCCAATAAAAATCCTGAATTTCCTCCATTTTCCCCTAAAATTCCCAGAATTTATTCAATTTTTCCAAGAAAATCCTGGAATTTTCTCCTTTTTTTCCGTAAAAATTTCTAAATTTGCTCAATTTTTCCCAAAAAAATCCAGGAATTTTCAATATTTTCCCATAAAAATCCCGGAATTTTCAATATTTTTCCATGAAATTTCTGGAATTTTCTCCATTTTCCCCTAAAAATCCTGGAATTTCCTCCTTATTTTAAAAAAAATCCCCATTTTTCCCCAAATACTCTCGGCCTAAATCCATAAAAACCCCAAAATTCCACATTTCCCAAAAATTCCCAATTTTTTTTTTCCAGGAATTTTCTTCCCACTCCCAGAAAAAAAAATTTAATTAAAATTCCGCTTTTTTTTCCTCAAAAAATTGGAATTTTCGGGAGCTTTGAGGGGCAAAAATTGGAATTTTTGGACCCCCGAGGGTGAAAATTCCGAGGTTTTTTTGTTTTTTTTTTTTCCATAAAAAAATTCCTGGGTGAGCCAAGAAAATTCGGAATTGATTGATTGATTGATTGATTGATTAATTAAAAATTAAATTCTGGGAAATTTGGGGATTTGGGGGAAAATTTGGGGAGAAAAAAAGGAAAATTTTTGGGAATTTTGGAAAATTGAGGGGGAAAATTGGAAATTATGGAAAAAAATAGGAGAGAAAAAAGGGAAAATTTGGGAATTGTGGAAAATTTGGGGCAGGGAAAGGGAAAAATTGGGAATTCTGGAAAATTTGGGAGGGAAATTCGGGAATTCTGGAAAAAATTGGGGCAAAGAAAAGGAAAATTTCTGGGAATTCTGGAAAATTTGGGGCAGGGAAAGGAAAAAAAATTGGGGAATTCTGAAAAATTTGGGGGGAAAAGGGAAAAAATTGGGAATTCTGGGAAAAATTAGGGGAGAAAAAAGGGAAAATTTGGGAATTCTGGAAAATTTGGGGCAGGGAAAACAAAAAAATTGGGAATTCTGGAAAATTTGGGGCAGGGAAAACAAAAAAATTGGGAATTCTGGAAAATTTGGGGGGGAAATTCGGGAATTCTGGAAAATTGAGGGGGAAAATTGGAAATTATGGAAAAATTAGGAGAGAAAAAAAGGAAAATTTGGGAATTCTGGAAAATTTGGGGCAGGGAAAGGGAAAAAATTTGGAAATTCTGGAAAATTGAGGGGGAAAATTTGGGAATTGTGGAAAAATTAGGGGAGAAAAAAAGGAAATTTTTGGGAATTCTGGAAAATTCAGGGGGAAAAATTGGAAATTCTGGAAAAAATTTGGGGGGAAAAGGGAAAGATTTGGGAATTCTGGGAAAAATTAGGGGAGAAAAAAGGAAAATTTCTGGGAATTTTGGAAAATTGAGGGGGAAAATTGGAAATTATGGAAAAAATTAGGAGAGAAAAAAATGGAAAATTTGGGAATTGTGGAAAATTTGGGGCAGGGAAAGGGAAAAAAATTGAGAATTCTGGAAAATTTGGGGGGAAAAGTGAAAAAATTTGGAATAATGGAAAATTTGGGGCAGAAAAAGGGAAAAAATTGGGAATTCTGGAAAAATTTGGGGTAAAGAAAAGGAAAATTTTGGGAATTCTGGAAAATTTGGGGCAGAGAAAGGCAAAAAATTTGGGAATTCTGGAAAATTTGGGGGGAAAAGGGAAAAAAATTGGGAATTCTGGGAAAAAATAGGGGAGAAAAAAGGGAAAATTTGGGAATTGTGGAAAATTTGGGGGGAAATTTGGGAATTCTGGAAAATTGAGGGGGAAAATTTGGGAATTCTGGAAAAATTAGAGGAGAAAAAAAGGAAAATTTTTGGGAATTCTGGAAAATTTAGGGGGAAAAATTGGGAATTCTGGGAAATTTTGGGTATGAAAAGGAAAAATTTTGGAATTCTGGAAAATTTGGGGCAGGGGAAGGGAAAAAATTGAGAATTCTGGAAAATTTGGGGGGGAAATTTGGGAATTGTGGAAAAATTAGGAGAGAAAAAATGGAAAATTTGGGAATTGTGGAAAATCTGGGGCAGGGAAAGGGAAAAAAATTGGGAATTCTGGAAAATTGAGGGTAAGGAAAGGGAAAAAATGGGAATTCCGGAAAAATTATGGGGAGAAAAAAGGAAAATTTCTGGGAATTCTGGAAAATTGAGGGGGAAAAAATTGGAAATTCTGGGAAAATTGGGGTATGAAAAGGAAAAAATTTTGGAATTATGGAAAATTTGGGACAGGGGAAGGCAAAAATTGAGAATTCCGGAAAATTGAGGGGGAAAATTGGAAATTATGGAAAAATTAGGAGAGAAAAAAAGGGAAAATTTGGGAATTCTGGAAAATTGAGGGGGAAAAAGGAAAAAATTTTGGAATTCTGGAAAATTTGGGGCAGAAAAAGGGAAAAATTTGGGAATTCTGGAAAAATTTGGGGCAAAGAAAAGGAAAATTTCTGGGAATTCTGGAAAATTGGGGGCAGAGGAAGGGAAAATTTGGGAATTCTGGAAAATTTGGGGGGAAAAGGGAAAAAATTGGGAATTCTGGGAAAAACTAGGGGAGAAAAAAGGGAAAAATTGGGAATTGTGGAAAATTTGGGGCAGGGAAAGGAAAAAAATTTGGGAATTCTGGAAAATTTGGGGGAAATTTGGTAATTCTGTAAAATTGAGGAGAAAAATTTGGGAATTCTGGAAAAATTAAGGGAGAAAAAAGGGAAATTTTTGGGAATTCTGGAAAATTGAGGGGAAAAATTGGGAATTCTGGAAAATTTTGGGTATGAAAAGGAAAAAATTTTGGAATTCTGGAAAATTTGGGGCAGAAAAGGGAAAAATCTGGGAATTCTGGGAAACTGAGGGGGGGAAAATTTGGGAATTCTGGAAAATTTGGGGCAGGGAAAGGGAAAAAATTGGGAATTACTTAAAATTGAGGGGGGAAATGGGAATTCTGGAAAATTGAGGGGGAAAATTGGGAATTGTGGAAAATTGAGGGGGAAAATTGGGAATTCTGGAAAATTGAGGGGGAAGATTGGGAATTGTGGAAAATTGAGGGTAGGGAATGGGAAAATCTGGGAATTCTGGAAAATTGAGGGGGAAAATGGGGAATTCTGGAAAACTGAGGGCAGGGAAATGAAAAAATCTGGGAATTTCTCAGAATTGAGGGGAAAATTTGGGAATTGTGGAAAATTTGGGGCAGGGACATGAAAAATTTGGGAATTTTGGAAAAATGAGGGGAAAAAAATGGGAATTCTGGAAAACTGAGGGTAGGGAAATGGGAAAATCTGGGAATTGTGGAAAATTGAGGGCAGGAAATGGGAAAATTGGGAATTCTGGAAAATTGAGGGCAGAGAAAAGGAAAAATTCTGGGAATTGTGGAAAATTGAGGGGGAAAAATTGGGAATTGTGGAAAATTGAGGGCAGGGAAAGGGAAAAAATGTGGGAATGACTCAAAATTGAGGGGGAAAAATTGGGAATTGTGGAAAATTGAGGGGGAAAAATTGGGAATTGTGGAAAATTGAGGGTAGGGAATGGGAAAATTTCTGGGAATTCTGGAAAATTGAGGGCGGGGAAAGGGAAAAAATGTGGGAATGACTCAAAATTGAGGGGGAAAAATGAGAATTGTGGAAAATTGAGGGCAGGGAAATGGGAAAATCTGGAAAATTGAGGGGGGGAAATTGGGAATTGTGGAAAATGGAGGGCAGGGAAAGGGAAATGCGGGAATGGAGGGCCCCGAGCCCCCGCAAGGAGCTGCTCCCGCTGCACCGGGCTCGGGAGCGCTGCCCCGGAGGCCCCGCGGGCTGCGGGATCCGCTCGGCCGGAGGATCTCGGGTTATTTCAGGATCTTTTGGGGTTATTTTGGGGCTATTCGAGGATATTTTGGGAATGTCACCCTCACACAAAAGCGCTGCCAACCCCACCCCAGGGCCCGTCCCCGTTGCCGGGGGCGGCGGTGCCATTTTCCAAGAGGGAATTAAAAAAAAAAAAAAAAAAAAATTAAATAATAAAAAAAAAAAAAAAAGCCGGGAATGAGGTCGGGAATTTCGAGCAGAGCAAGGAAGGAAGGAAGGGAGGAAGGAGAAGGTGAAGAGGCCGGAGCGCCGTGGGACTTTTGCAATCAACTTTCAACCCACGCCGAGCCGAGCCCTGAGGGGGCGGCTGAGGGAGGAGGGAGCGCGGGGTCCCTGAGGGAGGGGGGAGCGATGGCGGAGGGCGGGCACGGAGCGAGGGGAGGGGACGGAGCGAGGGAGAGGGAGAGAGACAGAGAGAGAGAGGAGAGGGGGAGGCGGCGGCCGCCATGGCCGGCAAGGAGCGGGGAGCGAGGCTCCCTCGCTGCCCTGCCCAGCCCGGTGACAGCTGCCGGGGCAGCCGCGGGGAAGCGGCGCGGCCGCGGCTCCGCCCGCGGGGCCCCCGCTCGCTCCTTCGCTCGCTCGCTCGCACTCACCTGCCGCCGCCGGGGCCGAGGCCGCGGGCAGCGCCGCAGCGACTCCCGCGGCCGGGCCGGGCCCCGGGGGCTGCGGCCGGCGGGAGCCGCCGGGGGAGGGCGGCGGGCGGTGCTGGCGGCCCCGGCTCCCCTCAGGGGCTCCCCCCGGGCCGGCCGGGGCCCCTCGGCTGGGCGGCGCGGCGCGGCTGCGGGGCTCCGGCTCGGGCTCGCCGCGATCCTCCCTCCTCCCGGCGGGACGGGGCGGAGCTGGGCATGGAGGACGAAGGGGGCGGTGGCGGCGGAGCTCCGCTGGGGATGGATCCTCCTCCTCCTCCTCCTGCCCTTCCTCCTCCGCCTCCGCCGCCAGCCGAGGCCTCGGAGCCGATCGGCGCCATCTTCGCCCGCCAGCCCCGGGCTGCGGGCCCGGGGCGGCCCCGCTGCGGCGGCGGGGACGGGGACGGGGAAGGGGACGGGGACGGGGAAGGGGACGGGGACGGGGACGGGGAAGGGGAAGGCGGCGCCATGTTGGCGGCTGAGGGCGGCCGGCGCTGAGGGGCTGCGGCCGCGCCGGGCCCGGGGCTCGCTGCCCGGTGCCACCGCCGTGCCCTCGGTGCGGGATCTCTGCCGGTGCCACCGCCGTGCCCTCGGTCCCGGATCCCTGCCGGTGCCACCGCCGTGCCCTCGGTCCCGGATCCCTGCCGGTGTCACCGCCGTGCCCTCGGTCCGGGATCTCTGCCGGTGTCACCGCCGTGCCCTCGGTCCGGGATCTCTGCCGGTGTCACCGCCGTGCCCTCAGCCCCAGGAGCTCCCCGGTGTCACCGCCGTGCCCTCGGTCCGGGGTCCCTGCCGGTGTCACCGCCGTGCCCTCGGTCCCGGATCTCTGCCGGTGCCACCGCCGTGCCCTCGGTCCCGGATCCCTGCCGGTGTCACCGCCGTGCCCTCGGTCCCGGATCCCTGCCGGTGTCACCGCCGTGCCCTCAGCCCCAGGAGCTCCCCGGTGCCACCGCCGTGCCCTCGGTCCCGGATCCCTGCCGGTGTCACCGCCGTGCCCTCGGTCCCGGGTCCCTGCCGGTGTCACCGCTGTGCCCTCGGTCCCCGGTGTTCCTCGGTGTCCTCAGCCCCGGGCGCTCCCCGGTGTCACCGCCGTGCCCTCAGCACCGAGACCCCGCTGTGCCCTCAGCCCCGGATCGTTCTCGGTGTTCCCTCGGTGCCCTCAGCTCCCCGGTGTCCCCTCAGTGTCCCCCAAGCCCCGGGTGTCCCTCAGTGTCCCCCTCGGTGCCCTCAGCCCCGGGTGTCCCTCGGTGTCCCACTCAGCCCCGGGACTTTCCCGGTGTCCCTCAGTGTCCCCCTCGGTGCCCTCAGCCCCCGGTGTCCCTCGGTGTCCCCTCGGAGTCTCCTCGGTGCCCTCAGCTCCCTGGTGTCCCCTCAGTGCCCTCAGCCCCGGTGTCCCCCGGTGTCCCTCGGTGTCCCCTCGGTGCCCTCAGCCCCGGTGTCCCTCGGTGTCCCCCGGTGTCCCTCGGTGTCCCTCGGTGTCCCTCGGTGTCCCTCGGTGTCCCCCGGTGTCCCCTCGGTGCCCTCAGCTCCGGGAGCCTTTCCTGGGACACTCCCAGGGGTTCTCTGGGAATTCCTTCCCAAATCCCTCCCAAATCTGAAGGGATTTTTTGGGAATTTTCTGGGAATTTGGACGTTTTCTGTGTGGATTTGGGTTTTTTTTTTGGGGGGGGGGGTGTGGATTTGGGTTTTTCTGGAAATACCCCAGGAATTCCTTTCCCAGGGAATTCCCTCCACTCCTGGCATTGGATCCATCCCCATCCCGACTCCTCTCTGGGAAGGAATTTTGGGAATTCCCTGGGAATTCCAGACTCCATTTCTCTTTCCCATCCCCAAATCCCATAAAAATCCCTCGGGATGGATCCTGGATCCCGGAATCCCGGAATTCTCCAGATGGGATCCCTGGATCCCCAATCCCATCCCATCCCCACCCCACAATTCCGGGATTTTCCAGCCTTTCCTGGGACACTCCCGGAGGATTCTCTGGGAATTCCCCCCTTCCCCACATCCCAGAATTTTTTCCCAAATTCCCAAATTCCCTCTCTCCTCAGCCTGGATCCGCTTCTCCCGCCCCTCCTCTCATTTTCCCAATTTTCCCGATTTTCCCGATTTTGCCTTTTCCAAACCAAATCCGTCGCTGGATTTCCCTTTTCCGAAAGAATTCGTCCCAAAATTCCAGAAAATCGGGAGAAATCCCATGAAAAATCCGGGATAAACCCGCGGATTTGGAGGGGAGGGGATCTGGCAGAATTCTGGCTAAAACAGGAAAGTGGGAAAGAAAAATTGGGGATTTTTCCCTTGGAATTCTCAGATTTTTTTGGGGGGGGGAAATCCCAAATTCGGGATGCAAAAAACTCCGAGGATTCCTTTGGAATTTTCCAGCGTTCCCAAAGAAAAGCTCCTGGGAAATTCCTGAGGGGAATTTCCCAAAATCCCGGAAAAACTTGGGAAAAAATATTCAGAGTTCCCAAAAAAATCCTGGTTGGGAGCAGAATTCCCGAATTTTCTGCTCCTTCCTCTCTCTGCTGGGATTTTTTTGGGAATTTTTCTCACTTTTCCGGGGCTTTTTGGTGCTAAAAAATCCCAATTTTTTTGTTTTTTGGGGGTTTTTTTTAGATCCATACCAAAAGATTTTTAAGGATTTCCAAAAATTCTGATTTCTTCTTTTCCCAATCCTGATTTTTTTAGCATTTTCCAAGGATTTTAAAGATTTTCCAAGAATTTCGAAGATTTTCCAAAGTTTTTGGGGATTTTGGACCTATTTCTGGGATTTTCTGAGGATTTTTTTGGGGATTTCCTAAGAATTGTTGGCATTTTCCAAGGATTCTTTGGGATTTTTGGGTGATTTTTTTGGGATTTTCTGGGGATTTGGGGGGGAAAAGGGGGGAAAAAGTGAGGAAAAAAGGGGGAAAAGGGGGAAAAATGGAAAGGGGGAAAAGGGAAAAAAAGGGAAAATGAAAAAGGGGAAAAAGGGGGGAAAGGGGAAAAAGGAAAAACAGTGGGGAAAGGGGAAAAAAGGGGAAAATGGGAGGGAAAAAAAGGGAGGAAAGGAGAAAAGGGGGGAAGGAAAAAAGGGGAAAATGGGGAAAATGGGGAAAAGGGAAAAATGGAAAAAAATGAGGGGAAAAGGGGGAAAAGATGAGGGGAAAAGGGGGAAAAAGGAAAAAGGGGGAAGGGAGGGGAAAATGGGGGAAATGGGAAAAAATGAAAAAGGGGGAAATGAAAAGGGGGGAAAGGGGTAAAAAAAGGGGGGGGAAAGGGGAAAAAGGGGGAAAAAGGAAAAAAGGGGAGTGGGGAAAAAGGAAAAACAGCAGGAAAAGAGGGGGGAAGGGAAAAAGGGGAAATGGGAGGGAAGGGAAAAAGGGAGAAAAAAAGGGGGAAATGGGAGAAAAGGGGAAAAAGGGGGAAATTGGGAAAAGGGAAAGATGAAAAAATGAGAGAAAAGGGGGGGAAGGGAAAAAAGGGAGAGAAAAAAGGGGGGAAGGGGGGAAATGGGGAAAAAGAAAAAAGGGAAATGGGAAAAAGGGGGGGGAAGGGGAAAAAGGAGGAAAAAAGGGGAGGAAAGGGAAAATTGGGGAAGTGGGGAAAAGGGGGGGAAAACGGGGGAAAGGGGAAAATGGGGGGAAATGGGAAAAACGGGGGCAAAATGGGAAAAAAGGGGAGGGAGGGGTAAAAGGGTGGAAAAGGAAAAAATGGGGAATGGGGAAAAGGAGGGAAAAGGGAAAAAAGGGGGAAATGGGAGGGAAGGGAAAAAGGGAGGAAAAGGAAAAAGGGGGAAGTGGGGGGAAGGGAAGAAAGGGAAAAACTGAGAAACGGGGGGAAGAGGGGAAAAAGGAAATAGGGGAAAAGGAGGGAAAAGAGGGGGAAATGGGAAAAAGGGAAAAGGGGGAAAAGGAGGGAAAAGAGGGGGAATGGGAAAAAGGGAAAAGGGGAAAAGGAGGGAAAAGAGGGGGAATGGGAAAAAGGGAAAAGGGGAAAAGGAGGGAAAAGGAAAAAAAGGAGAGGAAAGGGAAAAATGGGGAAGTGGGGAAAAGGGGGGAAAACGGGGGAAAGGGGAAAATGGGGGGAAATGGGAAAAACGGGGGCAAAATGGGAAAAAGGGGGGGAAAGGGGTAAAAAAAGGGGGGGAAGGGGGAAAAAGGGGGAAAAGGAAAAAATGGGGAAGGGGGAAAAGGAGGGAAAAGGGAAAAAATGGGGAAATGGGAGGGAAGGGAAAAAGGGAGGAAAAGGAAAAGGGGGGAAGTGGGGGGAAGGGAAGAAAGGGAAAAAATGAGGGGAAAAGGGGGGAAGAGGGGAAAAAGGGAAAAGGGGGAAAGGAGGGAAAAGAGGGGGAAATGGGGAAAAAGGGGGAAAACGAAAAGGGGGAGGAAAGGGGGAAATGGGGAAAAGGGGGGGAAAAGGGGGGAAGGGGAAAAACGGGGGCAAAGTGGGGAAAATGGGAAAATGGAAAAGGGGGAGAAATGAAAAAGGGGAAAAAGGGGGAAAGGGGTAAAAAGGGGGGGAAAGGGAAAAGGGGGAAAAGGAAAAAAAGGGGGAAAATGGGAGGAAAGGGAAAAAGGGGGAAATGGGAGGGAACAGAAAAAAGGGAGAAAAAAGGGGGGAATGGGAGAAAAGGGGGAAAAGGTGGAAAGGGAAAAAAAGGGGAGAAGGGGAAAGGGGGAAAGAGGGGGAAAAGGGGGAAGGAAAAAAAGGGGAAGGGGGAAAAAGAAAAACAGCAGAAAAGAGGGGGGAAGGGGAAAAGGGAGGGGAAAGGGAAAAAAGGGAGAAAAAAAGGGGGGAAAAGGGGGAAATTGGGAAAAGGGAAACATGAAAAAATGAGGGAAAGGGGGGGAAGGGAAAAAAGGGAGAGAAAAAGGGGGAAAGGGGAGAAATGGGGAAAAAGAAAAAAGAGGGAAATGGGAAGGGGGAAAGGGGAAAAATGAGGGAAAAGGGGGAAAAGGAGGGGAAAGGAAAAAAGGGGGAATGGGGGAAAATGGAAGGGAAGGGAAAAAGGGAGAAAAAAGGGGGGAAAGGGGAGAAAAGGGGAAAAGGGGAGAAAAGGGAAAAATTGAGAAAAAAGGGGGGGAAGGGGAGAAAAGGGGAAAAGGGGAGAAAAAGGAAAAAGGGGGAAAGGGGGGGAGGGAGGGGAAAAGGGAAAAATGGTGAGAGAAGGGGGGAAGAGTGGAAAAACGGGGTCAAAAGAGGGAAAAAAAAGGGGGAGAAGGGGAAAAGGGGGGAATGAAAAAGGGGAAAAAGGGGAGGAAGAGGTAAAAAGGGGGAGAAAAGAGAGGGGAAAAGGGGGGAAGGGGGGAAAAGGGGAAGGGGAAAAGGAAAACCAGTGGGAAAAGACGGGGAAGGGGAAAATGGGGAGGGGAAGGGAAAAAAGGGAGAAAAAAGGGGGGGAAAGGGGAGAAAAGGGGAAAATGTGGGGGGAAAAGGAGGGGGAAGGGGGGAAGGGAAAAAATGGGGGAAATGAGGGAAAGGGGAGGAAAAAGGGGAAAAGGGGGGAGCAGGGAAAGGGAAAAAGGGGGGGGAAATGGGAAGAGGGGGGAAAAGGGAAAAAAGGGGGAGGAAAGGGAAAAATGGGGGGAAAGGGGAGGAAGGGGAAAAGGGGAGGGAAGGGGAAAAGGAAAAACAGCAGGAAAAGAGGGGGAAAGGGAAAGAGGGAAAGGGAAAGAAAGGGGGAAGAGGGGAAAAGGGAAAATATTTAGGGATGGGATTTAGGGAAGGGATTTGGGACAGGATTTGGGAAGGGATTTGGGAATGGATTTAGGGAATGGATTTAGGAATGGGATTAGGGAATGGATTTAGGGAATGGATTTAGGAATGGGATTTGGGAATGGATTTAGGGAATGGATTTAGGAATGGGATTAGGGAATGGGTTTGGGATGGGATTTGGGATTGGATTTGGGAAGGGATTTTGGGAATGAGATTAGGGAATGGATTTGGGAAGGGATTTGGAGAAGGGATTCAGGAAAATGAAAAGGGAAGGGAATTGGGGATGGATTTGGGAATGGATTTGGGAATGGGATTAGGGAATGGATTTAGGAACGGATTTGGGATGGGATTTAGGGGATGGATTTGGGAAGGGATTTTGGGAAGGGATTTGGGAAGGGATTTGGGATTAGATTTAGGGGATGGATTTGGGAATGGGATTTGGGAAGGCATTTAGTAACGGATTTTGGGAATGGATTTGGGAAGGGATTTGGGAATGGATTTGGGAAGGGATTTGGGAATGGATTTGGGATTGGATTTGGGAAGGGATTTGGGAATGGATTTGGGATTGGATTTGGGAAGGGATTTGGGGAAGGGATTTGGGAATGGATTTAGGGGATGGATTTGGAATGGGATTAGGGCATGTGATTAGGGAAGGGATTTGGGATTGGATTTAGGGGATGGATTTGGGAATGGATTTGGGAAGGGATTTTGGGAATGGGATTAGGGAATGGATTTAGGAACGGATTTGGGATGGGATTTAGGGGATGGATTTGGGAAGGGATTTGGGAATGGATTTGGGAAGGGATTTAGGGAATGGATTCGGGATCCAGGACAGGGATCTGGGACAGGGATCTGGTACAGGGATCCAGGATGGATCAGGGATCTGGGATGGATCAGGATCCAGAACGGGATCTGGGACAGGGATCTGGGATGGATGGGGGACAGGGATCCAGGACAGGGATCTGGGATGGATCGGGATCTGGGACAGGGATGGATCTGGGACAGGGATCCAGGACAGGGATCCGGGACAGGGATCTGGGATGGATCAGGATCCAGAACGGGATTTGGGACAGGGATCTGGGATGAATCCAGGACTGGGATCTGGGACAGGGATCTGGGATGGATCTGGGACAGGGATCCAGGACAGGGATCTGGGACAGGGATCTGGGATGGATCTGGGACAGGGATCCAGGACAGGGATCCAGGACAGGGATCTGGGATGGATCTGGGACAGGGATCCAGGACAGGGATCCAGGACAGGGATCTGGGACAGGGATCTGGGATGGATCAGGGATCTGGGAT
The DNA here is from genome assembly GCF_026979565.1 of Vidua chalybeata. Classification (NCBI taxonomy): domain Eukaryota; kingdom Metazoa; phylum Chordata; class Aves; order Passeriformes; family Viduidae; genus Vidua; species Vidua chalybeata. The sequence goes on along the minus strand of NC_071532.1, from coordinate 111,899,346 downwards.
GGATCAGGGATCTGGGATGGATCAGGATCCAGGGCAGGGATCCAGGACAGGGATCTGGGATGGATCGGGATGGATCAGGATCTGGGACTGGGATGGATCTGGGACAGGGATCCAGGATGGATCAGGGATCTGGGATGGATCAGGATCCAGAACGGGATCTGGGACAGGGATCTGGGATGGATGGGGGACAGGGATCCAGGACAGGGATCTGGGATGGATCGGGATCTGGGACAGGGATGGATCTGGGACAGGGATCCAGGACAGGGATCCGGGACAGGGATCTGGGATGGATCAGGATCCAGAACGGGATTTGGGACAGGGATCTGGGATGAATCCAGGACTGGGATCTGGGACAGGGATCTGGGATGGATCTGGGACAGGGATCCAGGACAGGGATCCAGGACAGGGATCTGGGATGGATCTGGGACAGGGATCCAGGACAGGGATCCAGGACAGGGATCTGGGACAGGGATCTGGGATGGATCAGGATCCAGAACGGGATTTGGGACAGGGATCTGGGATGAATCCAGGACTGGGATCTGGGACAGGGATCTGGGATGGATCTGGGACAGGGATCCAGGACAGGGATCCAGGACAGGGATCTGGGACAGGGATCTGGGATGGATCAGGGATCTGGGATGGATCAGGATCCAGGGCAGGGATCCAGGACAGGGATCTGGGATGGATCGGGATGGATCAGGATCTGGGACTGGGATGGATCTGGGACAGGGATCCAGGACAGTGATCCGGGACAGGGATCTGGGATGGATCAGGATCTGGGACAGGGATCCAGGACAGGGATCTGGGATGGGGATCCAGGTCAGGGATCCGGGACCAGGATCTGGGGTGGATCAGGATCCGGGACGGGGATCTGGGAGCAGTGGATCCCCTCCCGTGAGCGCAGGACCCCCCGGGGAGCGCTGGGATTCAGGGCTGCTGATTTGGGGGTGCAGGATCCCCTTTTGGGGTGCCAGATCCCCTTTTGGGGGGTGCAGGATCCCTTTGGGGGTGCAGGATCCCTTTTGGAGTGCAGGTTCCATTTTTTGGGGTGACTGATCCCTTTTTTGGGGTGACTGATCCCTTTTTTGGGGTGACTGATCCCTTTTTTGGGGTGCAGGTTCCATTTTTTGGGGTGCCTTTTTGGGGTGCAGGAACTCTTTTTTGGGGTGCCGACTTTGGGGGTTCCAGGTCCCTTTTTGGGGTTCCGGGTCCCCTTTTGGGGTGACGCTTTTGGGGTGCAGGATCCCTTTTTGGGGTGCAGATTTCAGAGCGAAAATTCCCCATTTTTGGGGTGCAGGATCCCTTTTTGGGGTGCAGATTTGAGAGTGAAAATTCCCCATTTTTGGGGTGTAGGATCCCCTTTTTGGGGTGCCAATTTGAGGGGGACAATTCTCTTTTTTTGGGGTGTAGGATCCTCTTTTTGGGATTCTGGATCCCATTTTTGGGTGCAGATTTGGGGGCACCAGATCCCTTTTTTGGGGTGCAGGGTCCCCTTTTTGGGGTGCCGATTTTGGGGTGCAGGATTTCATTTTTTGGGGTGCAGGATCCTCTTTTTGGGGTGCCGATTTTGTGGGTGACAATTCCCAGTTTTTGGGGTTCTGGCTCCCTTTTTGGGGTGCCGATTTCGAGGGTAGGAGTTCCCCATTTTTTGGGTTCTGGATCCCTTTTTCGGGTACCGATTTTGGGGTGCAGGATTTCATTTTTGGGGTGCAGATTTCAGAGCGAAAATTCCCCATTTTTGGGGTGCAGGATCCCTTTTTGGGGTGCAGATTTGAGAGTGAAAATTCCCCATTTTTGGGGTGCAGGATCCCCTTTTTGGGGTGCCAATTTGAGGGGGACAATTCTCCTTTTTTGGGGTGTAGGATCCTCTTTTTGGGATTCTGGATCCCATTTTTGGGTGCAGATTTGGGGGCACAAGATCCCCTTTTTTGGGGTGCAGGATCCCCTTTTGGGGTGCCGATTTTGGGGGTGACAATTCCCAGTTTTTGGGGTTCAGGGTCCCTTTTTGGGGTGCCGATTTCGAGGGTAGGAGTTCACCATTTTTTGGGTTCTGGATCCCTTTTTGGGGTACCGATTTTGGGGTGCAGGATTTCATTTTGGGGGTGCAGGATCCCTTTTTGGGGTGCAGATTTGAGAGTGAAAATTCCCCATTTTTGGGGTGCAGGATCCCCTTTTTGGGGTGCCAATTTGAGGGGGACAATTCTCCGGTTTTGGGGTGTAGGATCCTCTTTTTGGGATTCTGGATCCCATTTTTGGGTGCAGATTTGGGGGCACAAGATCCCCTTTTTTGGGGTGCAGGATCCCCTTTTGGGGTGCCGATTTTGGGGGTGACAATTCCCAGTTTTTGGGGTTCTGGCTCCCTTTTTGGGGTGCCGATTTCGAGGGTAGGAGTTCCCCATTTTTTGGGTTCTGGATCCCTTTTTCGGGTACCGATTTTGGGGTGCAGGATTTCATTTTTGGGGTGCAGGATCCCTTTTTGGGGTGCAGATTTGAGAGTGAAAATTCCCCATTTTTGGGGTGCAGGATCCCCTTTTTGGGGTGCCAATTTAAGGGGAGAATTCTCCTTTTTTGGGCTGTAGGATCCTCTTTTTGGGATTCTGGATCCCATTTTTGGGTGCAGATTTGGGGGCACCAGATCCCCTTTTTTGGGGTACAGGATCCCCTTTTGGGGTGCCGATTTTGTGGGTGACAATTCCCCATTTTTGGGGTTCCGAATCCCTTTTTGGGGTGCCGACTTCGAGGGTAGGAGTTCCCCATTTTTTGGGTTCTGGATCCCTTTTTGGGGTGCCGATTTTGGGTTGCAGGATTTCATTTTTTGGGGTGCAGGATCCCTTTTTGGGGTGCAGATTTGAGTGAATATTCCCCATTTTTTGCGGTGTAGGATCCCCTTTTTGGGGTACCGATTTTGGGGGTTCCAGGTCCTTTTTTGGAGTGCAGGATCCCCTTTTGGGGTGCCGATTTTGGGTGCAGGATTTCATTTTTGGGGTGCAGGATCCCCTTTTTGGGGTGCAGATTTCAGAGTGAAAATTCCCCATTTTTGGGGTGCAGGATCCCCTTTTTGGGGTGCCAATTTGAGGGGGACAATTCTCCTTTTTTGGGGTGTAGGATCCTCTTTTTGGGATTCTGGATCCCATTTTTGGGTGCAGATTTGGGGGCACAAGATCCCCTTTTTTGGGGTGCAGGATCCCCTTTTGGGGTGCCGATTTTGTGGGTGACAATTCCCCATTTTTGGGGTTCCGAATCCCTTTTTGGGGTGCCGACTTCGAGGGTAGGAGTTCCCCATTTTTTGGGTTCTGGATCCCTTTTTTGGGGTACCGATTTTGGGTTGCAGGATTTCATTTTTTGGGGTGCAGGATCCCTTTTTGGGGTGCAGATTTGAGTGAATATTCCCCATTTTTTGCGGTGTAGGATCCCCTTTTTGGGGTACCGATTTTGGGGGTTCCAGGTCCTTTTTTGGAGTGCAGGATCCCCTTTTGGGGTGCCGATTTTGGGTGCAGGATTTCATTTTTGGGGTGCAGGATCCCCTTTTTGGGGTGCAGATTTCAGAGTGAAAATTCCCCATTTTTGGGGTGCAGGATCCCCTTTTTGGGGTGCCAATTTGAGGGGGACAATTCTCCTTTTTTTTGGTGTAGGATCCTCTTTTTGGGATTCTGGATCCCATTTTTGTGTGCAGATTTTAGGGCACCAGATCCCTTTTTTGGGGTACAGGATCCTCTTTTGGGGTGCCGATTTTGTGGGTGACAATTCCCAGTTTTTGGGGTTCTGGATCCCTCTTTGGGGTGTCGATTTCGAGGGTAGGAGTTCCCCATCTTTTGGGTTCTGGATCCCTTTTTGGGGTGCCGATTTTGGGGTGCAGGATTTCATTTTTTGGGGTGCAGGATCCCTTTTTGGGGTGCAGATTTGAGTGAATATTCCCCATTTTTTTGCAGTGTAGGATCCCCTTTTTGGGGTACCGATTTTGGGGGTTCCAGGTCCTTTTTTGGGGTGCAGGATCCCCTTTTGGGGTGCCGATTTTGGGGTGCAGGATTTCATTTTTGGGGTGCAGGATCCCTTTTTGGGGTGCAGATTTCAGAGTGAAAATTCCCCATTTTTGGGGTACAGGATCCCCTTTTTGGGGTGCCAATTTGAGGGGGACAATTCTCCTTTTTTGGGGTGTAGGATCCTCTTTTTGGGATTCTGGATCCCATTTTTGGGTGCAGATTTGGGGGCACAAGATCCCCTTTTTTGGGGTGCAGGATCCCCTTTTGGGGTGCCGATTTTGTGGGTGGCAATTCCCAGTTTTTGGGGTTCAGGTTCCCTTTTTGGGGTGCCGATTTCCAGGGTAGAAGTTCCCTATTTTGGGGGCTCTGGATCCCTTTTTGGGGTGCCGATTTTGGGGTGCAGGATTTCATTTTTGGGGTGCAGGATCCCCTTTTTGGGGTGCAGATTTGAGAGTGGAAATTGCCCATTTTTGGGGTGTAGGATCCCCTTTTTGGGGTGCCGATTTCAGGAGTGCGAGATCTCTTTATGGGGTTCCGGGTCCCCTTTTGGGGTGATGACTTTGGGGGTCCCAGGTGCCTTTATGGGGTGCAGGATCCCCTTTTTTAGGGGTGCAGGATCCCTTTTTTTGGGGTGCAGATTTGAGGGTGAAAATTCCCCATTTTTGGGGTGCAGGATCCCCTTTTTGGGGTGCAGGATTCCGCTTTTTGGGGTGACGATTTTGGGGTACAAGATCCCCTTTTGGCAGTGGGAATTTGCCAATTGGGAATTCCCGTCGGGAATTTGGGAAATCGAGAAGAATTCCTGGAGTTGATTTGGGATTTCGAGGCCAAATTCCAGGTGCTGGGGGGGTCACGGGGCCGTGGGGATTCCCAAATATCCCAAAAGAATCCCGGGATTGCAGAGCGGGCTCGGCCTGAAGGGAATTTTGGGATTCGGGATTCCAAAGTTTGGGAAAAGGGGTTTGGATGGGAGGAGGAGCGGGAATTTTGGGGTTTCCTCAAAGGGGGGGTGGATTTGGGGGATCCCAGTGGGAATGGGGTGGGAATCCCTTCCCAATCCCATCCCGAATCCCATCGCAATCCCAAAGCCCATCCCAAATCCCATCCCCATCCCATCCCAATCCCAAATACCTTCCAATCTCATTCCATCCCAAATCCCATCCCAATTCCAAATCCCATCCCAAATCCCTTCCCAATCCTATCCCCATCTCAATCCCAAATCCCATCCCAATCCCAATCCAATCCCACCCCAAATTCCATCCCAATCCCATTCCCATTGGATGACCCCATTCCCTGTAGGATGATCCCATTTCCTGTGGGTCGATCCCATTCCTGTCAGGATGATCCCATTCCCTGTGGGATGATCCCATTCTCCACGGGATGATCCCATTCCCTGTGGGACAATCCCATTCCCTGTGGGACGATCCCATTCCCATTGGGATGATCCCATTCCCTGTGGGATGATCCCATTCTCCACGGGATGATCCCATTCCCTGTGGGATGACCCCATTCTCCATGGGATGATCCCATTCCCTGTGGGTCGATCCCATTCCCATTGGGATGACCCCATTCCCTGTGGGTCGATCCCATTCCCATTGGGATGATCCCATTCTCCATGGGATGACCCCATTCCTGTCGGGATGATCCCATTTCCTTGTAGGATGATCCCATTCCCGTTAGGACAATCCCATTCCCATTGGGACAATCCCATTCCCATTGGGACGATCCCGTTCCCATTGGGATGACCCTGTTCCCTGTAGGATGACCCCGTTCCCATTGGGATAACCCCATTCCCTGTAGGATGACCCCGTTCCCCGTAGGATAACCCCATTCCCGTCACGATGACCCCGTTCCCTGTGGGATAACCCCGTTCCCTGTAGGATGACCCCATTCCCTGTGGGGTGACCCCGTTCCCTGGTGGATAACCCCGTTCCCATCGGGATAACCCTGTTCCCATTGGGATAATCTCATTCCCTGTAGGATAACCCCGTTCCCTGTGGGGTGACCCCGTTCCCAGTGGGGTGACCCCATTCCCTGTAGGATAACCCCGTTCCCTGTGGGATAACCCCGTTCCCTGTGGGATAACCCCGTTCCCTGTGGGGTGACCCCGTTCCCAGTGGGGTGACCCCATTCCCTGTGGGATAACCCCGTTCCCTGTGGGGTGACCCCGTTCCCAGTGGGGTGACCCCATTCCCTGTAGGATAACCCCGTTCCCTGTGGGATAACCCCGTTCCCTGTGGGATAACCCCGTTCCCTGTGGGGTGACCCCGTTCCCTGTGGGGTGTCCCCATTCCCTGTGGGATAACCCCATTCCCATCGGGATGACCCCGTTCCCAGTGGGATAACCCCATTCCCTGTGGGGTGACCCCGTTCCCTGTGGGATAACCCCATTCCCATCGGGATGACCCCATTCCCTGTGGGGTGACCCCGTTCCCTGTGGGGTGACCCCGTTCCCAGTGGGGTGACCCCATTCCCTGTAGGATAACCCTGTTCCCTGTGGGATAACCCCATTCCCTGTGGGGTGACCCCATTCCCTGTGGGATAACCCCATTCCCTGTGGGGTGACCCCATTCCCTGTGGGGTGACCCCATTCCCAGTGGGATAACCCCGTTCCCTGTGGGATAACCCCGTTCCCTGTAGGATAACCCCATTCCCTGTGGGGTGACCCCATTCCCTGTGGGGTGACCCCATTCCCTGTGGGATAACCCCATTCCCTGTGGGGTGACCCCATTCCCTGTGGGATAACCCCATTCCCTGTAGGATAACCTCGTTCCCTGTGGGATAACCCCATTCCCTGTGGGGTGACCCCATTCCCTGTGGGGTGACCCCATTCCCTGTGGGATAACCCCATTCCCTGTGGGGTGACCCCATTCCCTGTGGGATAACCCCATTCCCTGTGGGGTGACCCCATTCCCTGTGGGATAACCCCGTTCCCTGTGGGATAACCCCATTCCCTGTGGGGTGACCCCATTCCCTGCCGTTCGCTGCCGTGTCCCGTGTGGGGTCCAAGGTCCCGGCCCCGCCCGGCCCCGCGGCCGTTCCCGTTAAAGATTTCCCGGGAAATCTGCGGGGCCGAGCTGAGGGAATCTGTGGGACTTTGAGCCGGGCCAACGGGGCGGGGCCGAACCCCAAATGGGCTGAACCCCAAATGGGGCTGAACCCCAAATGGAGCTGAACCCCAAATGGAGCTGAACCCCTGAACCCCAAATGGGGCTGAACCCCAAATGGAGCTGAACCCCAAATGGGGCTGAACCCCCAATGGGGCTGAACCCCAAATGGGGCCAAACCCCAAATGGGGCTGAACCCCAAATGGGGCTGAACCCCAAATGGAGCTGAACCCCTGAACCCCAAATGGGGCTGAACCCCCAATGGGGCTGAACCCCCAATGGGGCTGAACCCCTGAACCCCAAATGGGGCTGAACCCCAAATGGAGCTGAACCCCAAATGGGGCTGAACCCCAAATGGGGCTGAACCCCAAATGGAGCTGAACCCCTGAACCCCAAATGGGGCTGAACCCCAAATGGAGCTGAACCCCTGAACCCCAAATGGGGCTGAACCCCCAATGGGGCTGAATCCCTGAACCCCAAATGGGGCTGAACCCCAAATGGGGCTGAACCCCCAATGGGGCTGAACCCCTGAACCCCAAATGGGGCTGAACCCCAAATGGAGCTGAACCCCTGAACCCCAAATAGGGCTGAACCCCAAATAGGGCCAAACCCCAAATGGGGCTGAACCCCAAATAGAGCTGAACCCCAAATGGGCCGAACCCCAAATGGGGCTGAACCCCAAATGGGGCTGGGGCCGAACCCGAAATGGAGCTGAACCCCAAATGGGGCTGAACCCCAAATGGGGCCAGGACCGCACCCCTGAACCCCAAAAGTGGCCAAACCCCAAATAGGGCTGAACCCCAAATGGAACTGAACCCCTGAACCCCCAAACTGGCCAAACCCCAAATGGGGCTGAACCCCAAATAGAGCTGAACCCCAAATGGGGCTGAACCCCAAATGGGGCCAGAACTGAACCCCTGAACCCCAAAAGTGGCCAAACCCCAAATGGAGCTGAACCCCAAATGGGGCCGATCCCCTGAACCCCAAATGGAGCTGAACCCCAAATGGGGCCGAACCCCTGAACCCCAAATGGAGCTGAACCCCAAATGGGGCTGAACCCCAAATGGAGCTGAACCCCAAATGGGGCCGAACCCCTGAACCCCAAATGGAGCTGAACCCCAAATGGGGCTGAACCCCAAATGGAGCTGAACCCCTGAACCCCAAATGGGGCTGAACCCCAAATGGGGCTGAACCCCAAATGGGGCCAGAACTGAACCCCTGAACCCCAAATGGGGCTGAACCCCAAATGGGGCTGAACCCCTGAACCCCAAATGGGGCTGAACCCCAAATGGGGCCAGAACTGAACCCCTGAACCCCAAATGGGGCTGAACCCCAAATGGGGCTGAACCCCTGAACCCCAAATGGGGCTGAACCCCAAATGGGGCTGAACCCCTGAACCCCAAATGGGCCAAACCCCTGAACCCCAAATGGGCCGAACCCCAAATGGGGCCAGGGCTGCTCCCCAGAACCCCAAATGGGGCCAGAAGTGCAGGAATTCCCTTTCCCCCATTCCGCTTTTCCGGAGTTATCCCAAAAATCCAGCCCAGAAATCCCAAAATTATTCCCAAAATCAAAAAAAACAAAACCAAAATCATTCTCAAAATCCAGAACAAAAATCCCAAAATTATTTCCAAAATCCAGAACAAAAATCCCAAAATTATTCCCAAAATCCAGCCCAGAAATCCCAAAATAATCCCCACAATCCAGAAAAAAAATGTCTCAAATTTATTCCCAAAATCCAGTAAAAAAAATCCCAAAATAATTCCCAAAATCCTGCAAAAAAAATTCTGGATTTATCCTAAAATCCAGCAAAAAATTCCCACATTTATTCCCAAAATTCAGCATTAAAATCCCAAAATCCAGCAGAGAAATCCCAAAATTATTCCCAAAATCCAGCAAAAAATTCCCAAAATAATTCCCAAAATCCAGCAGAGAAATCCCCAAAATATTCCCAAAATCCAGCCCCAAAAATCCCAAAATTCAGCAAAAAAAAATCTCCAAATTATTCCCAAATATTTTCCTCTTTAAAAATCCCAATTTTTATTTCCCGAATTCCAAGAAAATCTGAATTCCATGGGGAAAAAAAAAAAAATTCCGATTTTCCAGCAAAAAAAAAAAAAAAATCAAATTTTCCCACATTTTTTTTTTCTGGAAAAAAAAAGAGAATTTTGGGATTTTTTTCCATCCAAAAAAATGAGGAAAAGGAGCAGGAGAAGAGCTGGAATTTTGTTTTTTTCCCAGATTTTTCTCCTTTTTTTTTCCAGGCTCAAAAGCAAAATTCCCGAATTTTTTCAGGATGAGAAAAGTCAAAAAATTCCCAAAAATTCCCAAAGATTTTTCCGGGATATTCCCAAAATTCCGGATTTTTCCTGATTTTTATTTCCTGATTTTCCTCCTGGTTTTTTTCCTGATTTCCTTGGATATTTTCATGATTTTTCCCTGATTTTTCCTATTTTTTTCTCCTGATTTTTATGGATTTTTTCCCTGATTTTTATTTCCTGATTTCCCCCGGATTTTTTCTGATTTCTCCTGATTTTTCCCATTATTTTTCCTGATTTTCTCAGATATTTTCTTTTTTTCCCCCTGATTTTTCCCAATTTTTTCTCCTGATTTTTCCGGATTTTTCCCTGATTTTATTCCCTGATCTCCCCCCATTTCTCCCCCTGATTTTTCCCTCATTTTTTCTTCATTTTTTCCAAATTTTTATGGATTTCCCCCCGATTTTCCATGATTTTTCTCCTGTTTTTTCCCCTGATTTTTCCCAATTTTTTCCTGATTTCCTCTGATATTTTCATTATTTTCCCCCTGATTTTTCCCGAATTTTTCCCCTGATTTTTCCTGATTTTTCCTCTGATTTCTCCTGATTTTTCCTCTGATTTTTCCTGATTTTTCCTCTGATTTCTCCTGATTTTTTTCAGATTTTCTCCTGATTTTTTTGGCTTTTTTTCGGATTTTATTTCTTTATTTTTTCCCTGATTTTCCCCAATTCCCCCCCTTATTTTTTCCTATTTTTTCTTGATTATTTCCTCATTTTTATGGATTTTTCCCGGTTTTTCCCTGATTTTTTCCCTGATTTTTTTTCCTGATTTCTCCCGATTTTCCCATTATTTCCCCAGATTTTATTTCTGATTTTCCCCTCTTTTTTTCATTATTTTCCCTGATTTTTCTGGATTTTTTCCCTGATTTTTCCCAATTTTTCCTGATTTCCTCTGATATTTTCATTATTTTCCCCCTGATTTTTCCCGAATTTTTCCCTGATTTTTCCTCTGATTTCTCCTGATTTTTTCAGATTTTCTCCTGATTTTTTTGGCTTTTTTTCTGATTTTATTTCTTTATTTTTTCCCTGATTTTCCCCAATTCCCCCCCTTATTTTTTCCTATTTTTTTCTTGATTATTTCCTCATTTTTATGGATTTTTCCCGATTTTTCCCTGATTTTTTTTTCCTGATTTTTTTTCCTGATTTCTCCCGATTTTCCCATTATTTCCCCAGATTTTATTTCTGATTTTCCCCTCTTTTTTTCATTATTTTCCCTGATTTTTCCTCATTTTTTCCTGATTTCCTCTGATATTTTCATTATTTCCCCCCTGATTTTTCCTGATTTTTTTCCCAATTTTCCTCCTGATTTTTCCTCTGATTTCTCCCGATTTTTTCAGATTTTCTTCTGATTTTTTTTTTATTTTCGGATTTTTTT